>NC_081196.1:63717647-63870147 GCF_902713425.1 Acipenser ruthenus
TGGTGTTGCTTGCTTGGTGATATACCTCCAGACTCTGACACTGTAAACGTAGTTTATATTCCTGTGATTGGTGTTGCTTGCTTGGTGATATACCTCCAGACTCTGACACTGTAAACGTAGTTTATATTCCTGTGATTGGTGTTGCTTGCTTGGTGATATACCTCCAGACTCTGACACTGTAAACGTGGTTTATATTCCTGTGATTGGTGTTGCTTGCTTGGTGATATACCTCCAGACTCTGACACTGTAAATGTGGTTTATATTCCTGTGATTGGTGTTGCTTGCTTGGTGATATACCTCCAGACTCTGACACTGTAAACGTGGTTTATATTCCTGTGATTGGTGTTGCTTGCTTGGTGATATACCTCCAGACTCTGACACTGTAAATGTGGTTTATATTCCTGTGATTGGTGTTGCTTGCTTGGTGATATACCTCCAGACTCTGACACTGTAAACGTGGTTCATATTCCTGTGATTGGTGTTGCTTGCTTGGTGATATACCTCCAGACTCTGACACTGTAAACAAGGTTTATGTCTCTCCAGAGGGAAATCGAAATACTTTATTCACACTACCTGAATCGTATGCAATATGTCATTCAAAGTCAAAGTAAAGCATTGCCCTTTTCTGCAATTTACAGGCTTGTTAATATAAACAAATGATCCTCAAGTTACTGGACAACAGCCAAACCAAGCTGTCCATGCCCCTACTCATGAATAATAGCTGTGCACAGTGGTGTAGCTAATATGTATTAAACCGGATTCAAATACAAGTAATTCATTTATCTGACTCCTTATAATTGCTTAATTAAAAGCTGCTGTTTCCAGTGACAGTGGATACAATAAAACAGAGAAAAGGTTTTAAATGAACCCAACAGTACCTTCAAGAATCATTTTGTTTATCTGACCTGACACTTTCAATCCCTTGTCTCCACAGAGCTTCTTGCATTTCTATTATAACGGATTGTAAAGGATATCCGAGTGCTCACTGCAGTTCCCTGGAATTTAATGTATATAGTTCCCTGGAATTTTATGACATTAGTTACATGAAAACAAAGCATGCAAAAGCAATGTGTGTGCGACATATACACGCCGCCTCATATTGTCCCCATTTGAAAATGTGGGCCACCATAAAAGTTCACTTGGCCACCAGGTTTTGAAAGTGATTTGTCCCACCCGGCATGGAATAAATATTCTAACAGCCCCACAGAGCAGTTTTTTATCGCAGGAAGTTTACATCATGCATTGATATATAACTTAAAACACTCAAACTATTAGAAACAGCCTTTAATTTCCCCTTGATAGCTCAGAAGAGACCTTCCATTGTGTTACTGGTGTTACTTGTGTTTTTAATTGTCCTGAGAGCTCGGAAGAGACCTTCCATTGTGTTACTGATGTTACTTGTGTTTTTAATTGTCCTGAGAGCTCAGAAGTGACCTTCCATTGTGTTACTGATGTTACTTGTGTTTTTAATTTCCCCTGAGAGCTCAGAAGAGACCTTCCATTGTGTTACTGATGTTACTTGTGTTTTTAATTTCCCCTTGAGAGCTCAGAAGAGACCTTCCATTGTGTTACTGATGTTACTTGTGTTTTTAATTGTCCTGAGAGCTCAGAAGAGACCTTCCATTGTGTTACTGATGTTACTTGTGTTTTTAATTGTCCTGAGAGCTCAGAAGAGACCTTCCATTGTGTTACTGATGTTACTTGTGTTTTTAATTGTCCTGAGAGCTCAGAAGAGACCTTCCATTGTGTTACTGATGTTACTTGTGTTTTTAATTGTCCTGAGAGCTCAGAAGTGACCTTCCATTGTGTTACTGATGTTACTTGTGTTTTTAATTGTCCTGAGAGCTCAGAAGAGACCTTCCATTGTGTTACTGATGTTACTTGTGTTTTTAATTTCCCCTTGAGAGCTCAGAAGAGACCTTCCATTGTGTTACTGATGTTACTTGTGTTTTTAATTGTCCTGAGAGCTCAGAAGAGACCTTCCATTGTGTTACTGATGTTACTTGTGTTTTTAATTGTCCTGAGAGCTCAGAAGAGACCTTCCATTGTGTTACTGATGTTACTTGTGTTTTTAATTTTCCTGAGAGCTCAGAAGAGACCTTCCATTGTGTTACTGATGTTACTTGTGTTTTTAATTGTCCTGAGAGCTCAGAAGTGACCTTCCATTGTGTTACTGATGTTACTTGTGTTTTTAATTTCCCCTGAGAGCTCAGAAGAGACCTTCCATTGTGTTACTGATGTTACTTGTGTTTTTAATTTCCCCTTGAGAGCTCAGAAGAGACCTTCCATTGTGTTACTGATGTTACTTGTGTTTTTAATTGTCCTGAGAGCTCAGAAGAGACCTTCCATTGTGTTACTGATGTTACTTGTGTTTTTAATTGTCCTGAGAGCTCAGAAGTGACCTTCCATTGTGTTACTGATGTTACTTGTGTTTTTAATTTCCCCTGAGAGCTCAGAAGAGACCTTCCATTATGTTACTGATGTTACTTGTGTTTTTAATTTCCCCTGAGAGCTCAGAAGAGACCTTCCATTGTGTTACTGTTGTTACTTGTGTTTTTAATTGTCCTGAGAGCTCAGAAGAGACCTTCCATTGTGTTACTGATGTTACTTGTGTTTTTAATTTCCCCTGAGAGCTCAGAAGAGACCTTCCATTATGTTACTGATGTTACTTGTGTTTTTAATTTCCCCTGAGAGCTCAGAAGAGACCTTCCATTGTGTTACTGTTGTTACTTGTGTTTTTAATTGTCCTGAGAGCTCAGAAGAGACCTTCCATTGTGTTACTGATGTTACTTGTGTTTTTAATTTCCCCTGAGAGCTCAGAAGAGACCTTCCATTATGTTACTGATGTTACTTGTGTTTTTAATTTCCCCTGAGAGCTCAGAAGAGACCTTCCATTGTGTTACTGTTGTTACTTGTGTTTTTAATTGTCCTGAGAGCTCAGAAGAGACCTTCCATTGTGTTACTGTTGTTACTTGTGTTTTTAATTGTCCTGAGAGCTCAGAAGAGACCTTCCATTGTGTTACTGATGTTACTTGTGTTTTTAATTTCCCCTGAGAGCTCAGAAGAGACCTTCCATTGTGTTACTGGTGTTACTTGTGTTTTTTCGTTCTTTGTTTCCCTGATTTCATTTTTGTGGTGTATAAGGAATGCTGGTTTGTAAAAATAAAAAAGAATGTTCTTCAAGCAATTCATTACTTCCACAAAAATCCTTTCCAAAACTGAATTACTGGTATAATTCAACAGATGATTGTTGAATCTTTTAATTAAATACATCTGTGTAGAAAGCTCATTTTGGCAATAACTATCTTCATCAGGGTACACAGACTATGGGCCAAATTCAGACATGAAGGTATCTGGCATCATCTTGGCATACTGCCTTAACCTTTTGACTGGCACACCAATCCAGCATGTGTGTTCTTGCTAGGCCATGGTAAATACAGTATGGCACTTTCACATGGTAATATATTCTGAGAAAACCCTGCAGTGATGATCCACAGATCTGGGTAGGAAATCAGAAACTGGGGGGGTTAGGACTGTGTTTTTGGTCAGTTTCAGAAGCACTGCTGTCAAATCATGCAGTACACATTCATTTAAATGACATGTAAGCTGATTTCTAATGTGTGATTTATACCTGTATAAGGGCTATACATACTTTACTGTTTTAGGGATTTTCTTCACTTAAAGTGGTTTTGTGCAGCACAGGAGACACCTTCTTTAGTACCCTATGTGTCATTGTTTGAACACAAACTGGGCATCGCATTCCATCAGATACGGCCCCTTTAGAACCCATGCAAAATATCTAGCATCCGCTTCTCAGCTCTCCATTCATCAGGCCTGATTGAACACTTTCACGGCTGCTCTAGGTCCATGTGGGAACAGCAGTGTGCTCATTTTAATAAGGCTGATATATTTTTTTCACATGATTAAAGTGCAGTAACTGTCAGATACTATTTGTAGGCAGTCAGTAGACAGAGTCATGTTAAATGCAATAAAAAAAAAAACATGCTTCATTATTTTGTCTCTCCAGGAATACACCACACAGACCAGTGGGCCAATTCACTAACTCTAATAAAGAAAACTAAGAAATAACATTTTAACTAGTATTTTTTACTTTTAAGTTCAATACAATTGATGACCTTGCATGACTATAAAGGGAATATCAGTAAGGTCTTTCTATGGCAGGCCCCATAGTCTTTCAACACTTTTGCCACCTGTGGCAATGTGCCCCGCCCCTATGTGCATTTCTGTATTGTATGTTGCGTGTGGTGTGTTAATGTTGGTGTATAGAGATGGCTGCACGGGATATAAATGGGTGTGTGCAGCACAAGTTATTTAAAATGTTGAATTGTATTTAGGCACGAGGATGGCACATCACTTCACATGCATTTAAAGTATTTAATATGTGAGCACGAGGTTGCACATAATTAATTCACGTGCTGGGATTCAAGTGAATAATTAATTGGTAATTGAATCCCGGCACAACAGTATATATAGATGCACGTTTTACTCACTCAGGGTTGTGTGTTCGGTGAGTGGAGAACGGGAGAGAGAGAAGGAGAAATAAATTAATAACAATTGCTATTGCATGCTGGTAGGACCGGCACGATACCTGTTTGTTTATTTTTACTCACCGTGTTTGTGTGTCTGTCCGTCCACCGTTTGTTTAAGTGTTATTCCGTTTTGTTTGTCTGTTTTATTTGGCCTCAAGTGCCGTGTCCTGTTTTGTTCAACCGTTTATGTATTTGTTTATTAAAATACTGTGCGCTGCCATTTGTGTTTTCAGTTTCAACCGCAGTACTGTCTGTCTCTGTGTGTTTCTTTCTGGCCTGAAGTCCTCCCTGCAGCTAGCCTGTCACACCACCTGATGGAAAGATATCGGATGTTGGCTCATCCAGTGAGGAGGAATGTGATCTTGACCGAGATTATATACCTGAAGCCAGCAGCTTAGGAAGAAATGGAATAGACCTTGTATCTGAGAGTAGCAGTAGAGATTCCAGCAGTGAAGAAGACATCGCCTTTGATTCCACGGAAAAACTGAATGCAGCTAAAAGGGACAGTACTTCAGAAAACTATAGCTAATACAAACTGAGTCCTTCTTAAATATATATTTTAAACATTTTGTATGGACTATAAGTATTATTAAATGTAGAGTAGGTGCACACACACACACACACACACATGCGCGCGCACACACACACACACACACACACACACACACACACACACACACACACACACACACACACACTCAAGCGCACACACACACACACACACACACACGCATTCACTCACACACACACACACACTCACAAAATCAGTTTAGAAAGTAATAATAAAAGTAACAAACTTTTCAGCTTGTGTCAAAATGTGCGTTACTTTGATAGTATCTACTGGTATTTTACAAAGGTTACATTTAAGTGTTCAAAGTTATAGATTAAATAATAATAATAATAATAATAATAATAATAATAATAATAATAATAATAATAATAATAATAATAATAATTGATCCAGTCTGAGGTAATTCCTCTGTGTTGATAGCAGTTGAGCTGGAGGGGAGAGGAAATGGAAGCCACAATGGCTACTGCTGGGAGCAGAGTAGATGTGCTAAATTGCTCTCCATGGTGCTGACACACTGGCTCCCTGGAAAGAGCGTATTTATCATTTTGTGTGTTTTCTTAAATGCCCCACCCAGGTGAATTAGTACAGGACACCTGAGAGAGCAGTGCATGCACAGAGCACTCAGCAGAGCTAACATGGGTACTGATATTTTCAATAGTACGTGACACATGAAACCATCTCTGATCAAACACTTTGTACCTTGAAGTAAAATGGACATGTGTGGCGTGTATCATTAGTATCGTCAGAGAGTAAAACAATACAGCAGTTAAAAAGGTTTCAATTTTATTGAATGACACAGGAGAGTGTGGTGGCGGCAGCTTTGCAGAATTACTGCCACAGAAAAAACTCAGACGTGTACCAAAGAAGAACCCAATATATCTGCACTTTTCAGACGTAGTTAACTTGCTCACAGACTGAGTTGATTTGTGATCACATTGAAATGTACTGTTCAGGGGTCTCTCAGTTTGGTTCGCTTTGGTTCGTTTGAAGCACTCAGCTCCCTTTGTTTTCCCTTTGGCATTGTTTTCTAAACTCATATTACTTTCATAATGCATTGAAACAAACCAAACAAATTCCGATAACACAATACAAACATGAGCAGACACGGCTTTCTGTTCCTGAACACTGTATCTGTAAAAGGAAGCAGTTTACCAAGAGCAGAGCAGGAAATTGCCACACAGATGATATGGGACAAGCTCCCTGCTGTAGTAATTACAGTGCCCACCCATTGTGTTCTTACTAAAAGCTAACTTCAAGCACATACTGTAATGGGTAGATGAATTGGTTTGATTTAAAAGTGATTCAGTTTGATTTTGGAAAAAACATGTTGTTCTGTTCAGACCTGTATAGCTTAAATGTACATTAAAAGTTAAGGAAAAATAAATGGTAACACTTTATAATAAGAGTCCTTCATTGCTGTATATTTACATAGAAGTTTCTTAGTAAATACATGTGTACTTACACAATTACAATGTTATTATGCATCTTTACAATGTACTTAACGTGCACATTATTTGCACGATATAACCCTAACCCTAACTCAACCCTAATTCTAGACCTAACCCTAACTCCCCTCACCCTAACTCTAAACCCAAGCCTTACTCTTTTCTGATAAAATTGTGTTCTTATATATCATGCAACAAGATGCACATGTTAAGTACATTGTAGCAATGCATAATAACATTGTAATTATATTTAAGTACACATATTTACCAAGTAACTATGTAAATACACAGTAATTAGAGACATTTGAAAGTAAAGTGTTAGTGACGAATGTGAGTTGCCGACAGTATTGAGGAAAAGTATCTGTATTAATTAAATAAATAAAAGTGGCACTCCACCACTTGAAAATCACCAGTCCACTCCAGTTCCACCACGCCACTGACTTTAATAGTCTTATCCACCTTGAGTCATACTGATAAATCACTACTGGAACTAACCCTAACCCTAACCTTATCCACCTCAAGTCACATTGATGAATCACTACTGGAATCCAGAGTTTGGTACCAAGAGTATCAGTCATTCCTTTTTAACATGATTAGCAATTCTTTATTAGCTCACTTTTATGAAACCATGCCTTTCCTGTGTGACCCTAAGCTACATTTGCTTTCATAACAGCGCTAATTATATTTCTATTGCATTAAATATACCAGAGCAATAAACCACAACGTCAACAATAACACAATTACAGTTTCAATAGTTCTTAAAAAAAGAAATGGTTCAGACATACAGAAGTGTTTATTATATTATTTTACAGTATATGATTAAAAAGACCACCTTGAGTCTTGGTTTCACAGTAAATCAGAAATTAAACTAGATGGAAACAGAGTTGTGTAAGACCTAGCCTATCCCCCTGGTGCCTGCCACTATTCTGACCTATAGTTTCTGTAGAAGACATGTTTATTTAAAAGTGTGCTTGACAAGCATGTTTATATCTGGTCAGTTCTGCTGCTAAAGAAAGATACAATCTGTCAAAATCTAACTTTACACGGGAGAACTAGAATTAAAAAGAGAAAACATGTGATCTGTCATTTCCAGTTCCTCCTGCTAATCATAAAATATGAACTGTTGGATTTCTTTAGCCAATCTGAATTAGTCCTGGAAGACATGTGACAAATACCTCTACGTGCTTGTGCCGGCTGTTCTCTACAGTGTGTGCCACGCCAAAGTGTAACCCACTTCTGTATAAAACAATGCCCTTTACATCCATACTGTTTGCTGTTGCTTCTCTACAGTGTGTGCCACGCCAAAGTGTAACCCACTTCTGGATAAAACAATGCCCTTTACATCCATACTGTTTCCTGTCGCTTCTCTACAGTGTGTGCCACGCCAAAGTGTAACCCACTTCTGGATAAAACAATGCTCTTTACATCCATACTGTTTGCTGTTGCTTCTCTACAGTGTGTGCCACGCCAAAGTGTAACCCACTTCTGGATAAAACAATGCCCTTTACATCCATACTGTTTCCTGTCGCTTCTCTACAGTGTGTGCCACGCCAAAGTGTAACCCACTTCTGGATAAAACAATGCTCTTTACATCCATACTGTTTCCTGTCGCTTCTCTACAGTGTGTGCCACGTCCCAATATAGTCACTGCCAAGTCCCAGTATAATGTCCTCTGTTTCAGTTCATCAAATATGAGCCATTATTTCCTATCAAATGAATGGGTCAAGCACAACACTTGCTGCCCATGACATTTCAAATGAAGAAAAGTAGGTTAAAACACTCAGAATGTCAGATATGTACTGTTTAGTACTGTCTCATATCTACAGCGCCTGCAATAGTTGTGTCTAATAAAAATGTAGTTATCATGTATTGATTTGCCATCGCTAATACAGACCATGCCAGCACTTTCCTGGATTAAATGCTTATGTGTTTAGTTTATCTGTCTTGTTTTCAATCTCTTCTCAGCATGATAGACATTTGCAGGACAGACAAGAAGCTAAAGAGAAACACAGATTTCTAAGTAAAAGCCCAGCATTAATATTCAGGCCAATTCATTTATTTCCAACGTAGCCATTGTAACAGGTGTGCACAGCCTGTCATTCATTACTGCAATGTGCTGTGGACTCTACTGTATGCATAGCCTGTCATTCATTACTGCAATGTGCTGTGGATTCTACTGTATGCATAGCCTGTCATTCATTACTGCAATGTGCTGTGGACTCTACTGTATGCACAGTCTGTCATTCATTACTGCAATGTGCTGTGGACTCTACTGTATGCACAGTCTGTCATTCATTACTGCAATGTGCTGTGGACTTTACTGTATGCACAGTCTGTCATTCATTACTGCAATGTGCTGTGGACTCTACTGTATGCACAGTCTGTCATTCATTACTGCAATGTGCTGTGGACTCTACTGTATGCACAGTCTGTCATTCATTACTGGAATGTGCTGTGGACTCTACTGTATGCACAGTCTGTCATTCATTACTGCAATGTGCTGTGGACTCTACTGTATGCACAGTCTGTCATTCATTACTGCAATGTGCTGTGGACTCTACTGTATGCTTAGCCTGTCATTCATTACTGCAATGTGCTGTGGACTCTACTGTATGCACAGCCTGTCATTCATTACTGCAATGTGCTGTGGACTCTACTGTATGCATAGCCTGTCATTCATTACTGCAATGTGCTGTGGACTCTACTGTATGCACAGTCTGTCATTCATTACTGCAATGTGCTGTGGACTCTACTGTATGCACAGTCTGTCATTCATTACTGCAATGTGCTGTGGACTCTACTGTATGCACAGCCTGTCATTCATTACTGCAATGTGCTGGGATGACACCCCATTAAAATATAGAGATGATTTTAAAAAATCAGTCACACTTTACATTAAGTGTTTCTAATCACTTCTCAGGGAGGGTGGTTTGCATTTGGATTGGTCTCCACACAGCCTCCTGCAGTGGTGTGATCCCCTTTGAAGTGTGTAAAAGTATTGTCAATAGAGCAGTTAGCAGTTGTGCCAGTCCCCTTGCAAAGTGAGGTGGAACCCATCTAGGGTGTGCATATAATAGTGATCAGTCTACAGGAACCAGGGACTGAGGCAGATAGGCTAGCTCCTGCTTCAAGTAATCTTTAATTAACTACATTTGGTAACTCTGTAAGGTGGTGTTTGAATTAGCTGAGTTGGTGTGTGATTAGTACCAGGTGAGTGGTTTAATTGAATAGAAGTTGTTTTGCTATCTGATTGGTTTCCACGCAGTTGTTTTTTTTTTTAATATATATTAAGCAGCCTATTTTAGCGCCAGCCAGACGCGCCAGCCAACAGAAGAGCCTCAACAAAAGAGCCGGGAGTCTAGCTGTGGGAGTCCAGCGAGGGGAGGCCTGCGCTGAGACGCTGTTCCAATAGATCCAAACCTAACGGGGCTCTAGAAGAAGCTCTCTACTAGTCAGGTCTGTACCCTCCACCCTACTGCTCCCACTGTGCCTTTTGTCCTGCTATGACTGTCTCTCACATCCCTGTTCTGTCCTCCCGTCCTCGTCCTCTGCCCTCCCTCCGCTGCTGCTCCTCTAACCCCTCTAACCTCATTTCTCTGCCTCTCCCCCCCTCCCGCACACTCTCTGGTGCACTCTGGAACTGTCACTCTTCTGCTAACAAAGCTGATTTCATCTCTGCCTTTGCCTCCCACCTCTCGCTCGATTTCCTTGCTCTCACTGAAACCTGGCTGTCCCCTGATAACACTGTTACTCCTGCTGCCCTGTCCTCTCTCTACGTCCTGTCCCATACCCCGCGTCTCACTGGACGGGGAGGTGGGACGGGTCTTCTCCTCTCTCCCTCCTTACTCTTTTCTGTCAGCTCCGATCTCATCTCACTCTCTGTCAGTACCTTTGAATTTCATGCAGTCCAACTAACCTTTCCCTGTCAACTCCTGCTCATTGTTCTGTACCGCCCCCCTGGGCCTCTCACTCACTTTCTGGATGAACTCGACTATCTACTCTCCTCCCTCCCCTCCCTGTCTACCCCGACTGTCCTGTTGGGTGACTTCAACATCCATCTCTCCAACCCCAGCCACTCTGCTGGATTCCTCCCTCTCCTCCCTCCTTAACCCTCCCCCCCCTCCTCCTCCCTCCTCTATCTCCCCTGATGACTTTGCCTCCTTCTTCTCTTCTAAAATTTCAGATATCCGCAAACACTTTAACACCTCTCCCTCCCCCGCACCCCCTCCCGCTCCAACTCCTACACCCACTGCAACCCCTACTAACTCACCCTCCTTCTCCACCTTCTTGCCCCTATCAGACTCTGACCTCTCCTCCCTGCTCCAGGGTCACAAACCCACCACGTGTGCCTTGGACCCCCTCCCCACTCACCTCTTTCAAGCTGCTGCTCCTGCTCTACTCCCCTTCATCTCCTCCCTCCTCAACACCTCTCTACTTTCTGGTATCTTCCCCTCTGCCTTCAAAAAAGCCTCGATCACTCCCCTCCTCAAAAAACCTACCCTCGACCCCACCTCCCTCCAGAGCTACCGTACTGTACACCGCCAGCTCTCTGCTTTCCTGTCCAACCACTCTCTGCTTGACCCTCTCCAATCTGGCTTCCGCTCTGCTCACTCTACTGAAACCGCCCTCCTGTCTGTCACCAACTCACTTAAATGTGCCCGAGCTGCCTCTCTCTCCTCTGTCCTAATTCTCTTCGACCTCTCTGCTGCCTTTGACACTGTTGATCACTCTATTCTACTATCATCTCTTGCTGACCTGGGGATCTCTGGCACTGCTCTGGCCTGGTTCTCCTCCTACCTCTCCAACCGCACTTACCAGGTAACCTGGCGTGGAGCAACCTCCACACCTCACCCTCTCTTAACTGGAGTCCCCCAAGGGTCAGTCTTGGGTCCTCTCCTGTTCTCTCTCTACACCCGCTCCCTGGGCCCCCTCATCGCATCCTATGGTTTCTCATACCATTTCTATGCTGATGATGCTCAGATTTTCCTCTCCTTCCCCACCTCTGACTCCACCATCTCCTCCCGTATCTCTACCTGTCTGTCTGCTATTTCCTCCTGGATGCACTCGCATCACCTCAAACTCAACCTCTCTAAATCTGACCTCCTTTTCTTTCCCTCCTCCTCCCCCTCCTCTGATCTCTCCATCTCTGTTCCTCTGGAATCTACCACACCCTCTCCCTCTTCCTCAGCTAAGAACCTTGGAGTCACCCTGGACCCCTGCCTCTCTTATTCCCAGCACATCTCCACTCTGGCACGCACTTGCCGATTCTTCCTGAGCAACATCCGAAGAATCCGACCCTTCCTCACCAACTATGCTACCCAGCTCCTGGTCCAGGCCCTGGTACTCTCCCGCCTAGACTACTGCAACTCCCTCCTGGCTGGCCTCCCTGCGTCCGCCACCCGTCCGCTCCAGCTCATCCAGAACTCTGCTGCCCGCCTAGTGTTCTCTCTGCCTCGCTTCGCCCACGCTACTCCACTACTCCGCTCGCTCCACTGGCTCCCGATCACCGCTCGCATCCAGTTCAAGACTCTTGTACTAGCCTACAGATGCCTTGACCAGTCTGCACCCAGCTACCTCCAGACCCTCATCTCTCCCTACACCCCCACTCGACCTCTCCGCTCCGCCTGCACTAGAAGACTAGCTCTACCACCGCTACGCTCCCCTGCCTCCAAAGCCCGCTCCTTCTCCACCCTTGCTCCGCAGTGGTGGAATGACCTTCCTACAGATGTCAGGACTGCCCAGTCCCTGACCACATTCCGGCGCCTCCTCAAGACTCACCTCTTCAAAGAGCACCTGTAGAACTCCTCTGTTTGTATCCTGGGACACTATCACCCTTCATGTAAATGTGCTTTATTTTGCTCTTATCAGCCCCTATTTTACTGCATTTAATCCTGTACTTCAGAATACTGTAATCTGCCAAGTTTTTAACCTGTAGTACTTTGTATTTAATCACATCCTGATGTAACTATCACTATTTAATCATATCCTGATGTAACTATCACTATTACCTGCTGTATTATTGAATTGTGGTTTGTCAAACTTGTACTTTACTTGAACAAAAGTTATTGTATTTCTTGCTCTTATTGTATTACTTGTATTGTAACGCTTGAAATGTTTTTGCTTACGATTGTAAGTCGCCCTGGATAAGGGCATCTGCTAAGAAATAAATAATAATAATAATAATAATGTGTATTTACATAGTAGTTACTTAGTAAATACAGGTGTACTTACACATCATTACAATGTTATTATGCATTGTTACAATGTACTTAACATGCATTTTTTCATGATATAACCCTAACCCTAACCCCACTAACCCTAATCCTAACCCTAACTGTTTACCGATACAAAAGTGGCACTGAGACACATGGGGTAAGATTGACCTAAGATTGGAGCAAGGTCTTCATTCCAAAGTGCACACAGCAGCATTTTACCATTACAATTACCAGGGCAGGGGTTCATAGTCAGGGGTTGGGGCACCAGAGAGTGACCAAATTTGTTTTTGAAGTTCAGAAAGGTACTATTATTGATTTTGTTTTTAGATCGTTTCAGTATATTATTATTATTATTATTACTGTACAAGTTTTATAGATGTATTTCTATTGCAGGTGGCAGCTGTGTCTGCAGTTTGTTCCTCTCTTTATGTAACGTTTGCCTCGTTTTCATCTGTTGCTGTGTTGATCTGTGTTCATCATCGCACTGTCATCGTTTTAATGCTTCAGGACATTTACAGAAAAGGTCACCTGGACGTGCTCTTCCTGATATCACAGACATCTACAGTGATACAATTGCTATGCAAAACAAACACCCTGCTGCATTCTGTTAGGGTAAAAAAAAAAACACACACTCACTGTACTTATTTTGGATCTTACTCTTTTGAAAGCTTGCCATCATTTAAAACCCATAAACACTGCACCTCTTTAAAGAATGCATAGGTGTTGCCATTGAACTGCCCCACTCAAAACCCATTACATTTCAGGAAAGCACACAGGCTGATACCCCATTCTCTTTAGTCAGACTGGAAACAGGAATCTGTGTTCGTAATCCATTGAATACATTCCAATCTTACAACATGAAGCTTGTAATGCAAATACTGGAAGATGTCTACCTCACTGTACACCTTGTGTCTCTAATATAATGGTAACTGTACAGCAATTACCAGTTAGCTATATCTACAGCATCGAAGGATATTAATAAGCATATGTACAGTAAACTCAGGACTTTACAAAATGTGCTTCAGCTCATGCAGAAAATAACAGTGCCGCTTTCATTGCATTGTGCTCCAGCGCTACAGGATAGACATGGGAAGGATAGGCTCAGGAATATTCATACGTGTGCTAGGGTATTAAAACCACAATGTTTTATTTGCTATACTTTTTGAAGATTTTTTTAGGAGCAGCTTACTAATGGCAAATGTAACAGAACATGACTTTCAAGACTGTTTCCTTCTGGAATGAAACCTTAATTTTTGGTATATTTCAGTGACGCACCAGAGACTGATGAATGAAACTAAAAGGCAATGAGATCATTTGCATTGCAATATTTCCTCTGGCAATGCTGCTTTTACTGTGAAAGGATAACTTATCTGGGCAGCTTGATTCACACAGCTGAATACACTAAAGCACGTCTATACAACGCCTAACTTTGCTTCAGTTAGCATTTGGTCAAATAATTGCATTGATTTATATGTCCTTGAATGACACCATTAATTAAAAACAAAAGACATCACATTATTATGCATGATAATATGCCACTGACACATTGTTCAAGCATATGGGTTTGTTTACAGTATATATTTATTGAGTTTAGGTTCATTCAACAAAAAAAGTAATTGCTAACAAGGTTAAACCAAAACTAACTTTGTACAGACTGATACACTGTTACCAGAGTGGTACAGATATTACATTTATTTTAGGAGAATTATTTTAGGAAAGTGTCAATTTTTCTGTAAATAAAAGCACAGAGTTTATGATTTATTTTATGTTTCTTGCTTTTTTAAAATTTGTTTTGGCCAGATAAGAATCCATGCATAAGTCTGTTATTGGTCAAGGCCTGAGTGACTGGCTTCAATCATACCTGTAATTAAGGGATACAGACAGTTCACTGGGGAGCAGGGTCAAGGCCTGAGTGACTGGACCAGGGATTACTGCTCAGAGTGAATACCTAACAGGACCAGGGATTACTGCTTTGCTGTCTAGTGGAATTAACCTTGGACAGAAAGGTCATGAACGACCAGGAATTTACAGATTATTACTATTCCTGCTCACTTACCTGTTGAAATTGCCAGAATTGTAAATGATCAGCACCTGTAGAACTCCTCTCAGCACCTGCAGAACTCCTCTGTTTGTATCCTGGGACACTATCACCCTTCATTTAAATGTGCTTTATTTTGCTCTTATCTGCCCCCTATTTTACTGCATTTAATCCTGTACTTCAGAATGCTGTAATCTGCCAAGTGTTTAACCTGTAGTATTTTGTATTTAATCATATCCTGATGTAACTATCACTATTTAATCATATCCTGATGTAACTATCACTATTATCTGCTGTATTATTGAATTGTGGTTTATCACACTTGAACAAAAATTATTGTATTTCTTGCTCTTATTGTATTACTTGTATTGTAACACTTGAAATGTATTTGCTTATGATTGTAAGTCATCCTGGATAAGGGCGTCTGCTAAGAAATAAATAATAATAATAATAATGATCCCTATGTGATCTAAATACTCGGAACACTCCAACTATTAGCTCTGAAATCCAGTATTGTAGCTAATTTAATGTATAGTAACAGGTAAATTTGAAATCCCTAAAGGGATAATTGCAGGTTCAAGGTTTATATATATATATACGATGTCAGCCGTATTCCACAGGTTTATTTTAAAATAGCATTGCAAAACACAACTAGGTAATGCCCTATACATGACAGCTGATTCCAACAGTGCTTTTAATTTATTTTCTCTTTCTCGAGAGCTGTTTACTGGCCGATTGGATTCTGCCCTTATCATTAAGGACAGAGGTGCTTCTGTAATGAAGAAGAGATAAAATACCACAGCAGCAAGGTCAGGTTTTGATAAATCTCATTTAGGGATGACCATCTCAGGTTCAGGTCTATTTGTTTATCTTTCACATCTGTAAAATCAGCTGAGCTGTAATGTAGGGCATACTTCTCATTTGTCCACTAGTACCTGCGAAACATTGCAGAGATTATAATCAGAGTTTGACAGCATTTCATCAAGGTGCTAAATCCTGTGCAGAGGACATATTAACAGCTGTCCATCAATGTGAGGTTAGCCAGCACCCTCTATTTATTTACAGTTTGTTTTAAATCCTCAAATCTCCTTATACTGTTTGCTCAGACCTGTGTATATTAAAGAATGTGTGATTGGTGTGTGAGCTGCAGCACACATAGACTGTGGTAGGTTTTCATGTATGGATTTGTTTCCATGAAAGCTTGTAGCTTTGTGAAAGACCTGCTGGATTCATTTACAAATGTGTATCCACCTTCATAAGAGTGGGGGAAACGAAGCGCACATACCTCCAGACTGTTATAACGAAGCACACAAACTGACCTGCTGGCTACACAGATCTGTTAGCATTATTACCAGCATGCTTTATTAAATGAGTGGCACAGCCAGATCCTCAAGAATGAAAGCTGTGAGTGAAACGTCTGCATAACCAAATGTGGCACTTTATAAACAGAATATAAAGCTTGCGAGGTTTTCAGCAGGAAGTCTATAGTATCGTTAATATAGTTCCTAGTACATCACATTTATTCATTGGTCAATTCATTACCGGCAAGCTCCCATCAACCTATTAGGTATATAAACCTACTTCACAAACGCAGTCCTGTCGTGCTTTGAATGACCACCTCCTCCCCACCTCCCAACCGCCGCCTCACTCCCAGCCTCGCCCGCCACCTCCCAACCGCCACCTCCCAACCGCCACGTCGCTCCCAGCCTCGCCCGCCACCTCCCAACCGCCGCCTCACTCCCAGCCTCGCCCGCCACCTCCCAACCGCCACCTCCCAACCGCCACCTCGCTCCCATCCTCGCCCACCACCTCCCAACCGCCACCTCGCTCCCAGCCTCGCCTGCCACCTCCCAACCGCCACGTCGCTCCCAGCCTCGCCCGCCACCTCCCAACCGCCACCTCGCTCCCAGCCTCGCCCACCACCTCCCAACCGCCACCTCGCTCCCAGCCTCGCCCACCACCTCCCAACCGCCTCCTCGCTCCCAGCCTCGCCCACCACCTCCCAACCGCCACCTCACTCCCAGCCTCGCCCACCACCTCCCAACCGCCGCCTCACTCCCAGCCTCGCCCACCACCTCCCAACTGCCACCTCGCTCCCAGCCTCGCCCACCACCTCCCAACCGCCACCTCACTCCCAGCCTCGCCCGCCACCTCCCAACCGCCACCTCACTCCCAGCCTCGCCCACCACCTCCCAACCGCCGCCTCACTCCCAGCCTCGCCCACCACCTCCCAACTGCCACCTCGCTCCCAGCCTCGCCTGCCACCTCCCAACCGCCACCTCCCAACCGCCACCTCACTCCCAGCCTCGCCCGCCACCTCCCAACCGCCACCTCCCAACCGCCACGTCGCTCCCAGCCTCGCCTGCCACCTCCCAACCGCCACCTCACTCCCAGCCTCGCCCACCACCTCCCAACCGCCACCTCACTCCCAGCCTCGCCCACCACCTCCCAACCGCCACCTCACTCCCAGCCTCGCCCGCCACCTCCCAACCGCCCCCTCACTCCCAGCCTCGCCTGCCACCTCCCAACCGCCACCTCCCAACCGCCACGTCGCTCCCAGCCTCGCCTGCCACCTCCCAACCGCGGCCTCGCTCCCAGCCTCGCCCGCCACCTCCCAACCGCCCCCTCACTCCCAGCCTCGCCCGCCACCTCCCAACCGCCACCTCACTCCCAGCCTCGCCCGCCACCTCCCAACCGCCCCCTCACTCCCAGCCTCGCCCGCCACCTCCCAACCGCCACCTCACTCCCAGCCTCGCCCGCCACCTCCCAACCGCCGCCTCGCTCCCAGCCTCGCCCGCCACCTCCCAACCGCCCCCTCACTCCCAGCCTCGCCCGCCACCTCCCAACCGCCACCTCACTCCCAGCCTCGCCCACCACCTCCCAACCGCCAACTCACTCCCAGCCTCGCCCGCCACCTCCCAACCGCCACCTCACTCCCAGCCTCGCACGCCACCTCCCAACCGCCCCCTCACTCCCAGCCTCGCCCGCCACCTCCCAACCGCCACCTCGCTCCCAGCCTCGCCCACCACCTCCCAACCGCCACCTCGCTCCCAGCCTCGCCCGCCACCTCCCAACCGCCCCCTCGCTCCCAGCCTCGCCCGCCACCTCCCAACCGCCCCCTCACTCCCAGCCTCGCCCGCCACCTCCCAACCGCCACCTCGCTCCCAGCCTCGCCCACCACCTCCCAACCGCCACCTCGCTCCCAGCCTCGCCCGCCACCTCCCAACCGCCCCCTCACTCCCAGCCTCGCCCGCCACCTCCCAACCGCCACCTCGCTCCCAGCCTCGCCCGCCACCTCCCAACCGCCACCTCACTCCCAGCCTCGCCCGCCACCTCCCAACCGCCCCCTCACTCCCAGCCTCGCCCGCCACCTCCCAACCGCCACCTCGCTCCCAGCCTCGCCTGCCACCTCCCAACCGCCACCTCCCAACCGCCACGTCGCTCCCAGCCTCGCCCGCCACCTCCCAACCGCCACCTCCCAACCGCCCCCTCGCTCCCAGCCTCGCCCGCCACCTCCCAACCGCCACCTCACTCCCAGCCTCGCCCGCCACCTCCCAAACACCGCCTCACTCCCAGCCTCGCCCGCCACCTCCCAACCGCCACCTCGCTCCCAGCCTCGCCCGCCACCTCCCAACCACCGCCTCACTCCCAGCCTCGCCTGCCACCTCCCAACCACCGCCTCGCTCCCAGCCTCGCCTGCCACCTCCCAACCGCCACCTCCCAACCGCCACGTCGCTCCCAGCCTCGCCTGCCACCTCCCAACCGCGGCCTCGCTCCCAGCCTCGCCTGCCACCTCCCAACCGCCTCCTCGCTCCCAGCCTCGCCCGCCACCTCCCAACCGCCACCTCGCTCCCAGCCTCGCCTGCCACCTCCCAACCACCACCTCGCTCCCAGCCTCGCCCGCCACCTCCCAACTGCCACCTCGCTCCCAGCCTCGCCTGCCACCTCCCAACCGCCTCCTCGCTCCCAGCCTCGCCCGCCACCTCCCAACCGCCACCTCGCTCCCAGCCTCGCCTGCCACCTCCCAACCACCACCTCGCTCCCAGCCTCGCCCGCCACCTCCCAACCGCCACGTCGCTCCCAGCCTCGCCTGCCACCTCCCAACCGCGGCCTCGCTCCCAGCCTCGCCTGCCACCTCCCAACCGCCTCCTCGCTCCCAGCCTCGCCCGCCACCTCCCAACCGCCACCTCGCTCCCAGCCTCGCCTGCCACCTCCCAACTGCCACCTCGCTCCCAGCCTCGCCCGCCACCTCCCAACCGCCACCTCGCTCCCAGCCTCGCCTGCCACCTCCCAACCGCCACCTCGCTCCCAGCCTCGCCTGCCACCTCCCAACCACCACCTCGCTCCCAGCCTCGCCCGCCACCTCCCAACTGCCACCTCGCTCCCAGCCTCGCCCGCCACCTCCCAACCGCCACCTCGCTCCCAGCCTCGCCTGCCACCTCCCAACCGCCACCTCGCTCCCAGCCTCGTCTGCAGGGGGGAGTATACGATTCTCCTCTGCCTAATATTTTTGGTTCACCGGGTTGAACACGTCACATTGATTTATTCTTTTATTCTTTTTTTTTTAGTAGGCGGCACCGTAATGCTTCTAAGGATGAGGCTGAGCTCCAACTGTTTGTATTCTACTTTTTATTTTTCTTCAGCCGCTGCTTGGGTTCTAATAAAGGTGGTTATTTAACGCAAGTATTGTCCTCACTGAAAATACATCTTTAAAAATGGAAGGAAAGCTCAGCTTTTGCTTGAAGGTAATCTGCCTCCTGCCTGGAGTTTGTAAGTGTTTATCATTCTGAACAATGCAATGTTCAGCCATTGAAAATGTTTTATAGAAGCAAAAGCAACACATGTTGAATGCAATTGAAACAGCAAGGCTCGTAGTTCATAGCCCAGACTCCAGTTCTCAGTCAAATCAAACATTGCTGGATTGAGTTGAAGGTGATTATATTGAGCAGGTGAAATTATCCTGAATGTGCTATGGAAGGTAGTCCAGAAACCAGGATAATCACACAATTCATAGATTTTTTACATATACTTCTTTTTTATTTCTGATTGATGGTCAAAAATATGCATTAAAAGTATTTTAATGCATAAGTATAAGAAAGGTACATCTGATCGAATTGATTGAAATCTCATGGGGTTAATACTTCTGAACACCAGTGTGTTGAAAAATGATTACATTACCATAACCTCTTTAACTTGAATAAGCCTTAGAGCAATGCTGAAAAGGGATTTTCTTTCAAACAACTAAAATTTACCTTACAGGGTTCAGTACATTTCCTGCTCTTGAATTGTGCCTGTTCTAAATGTTAAAGCACTCAGCTGTAAAAACTACTGAGTGGGTATCTTTGACATGTTCTCTGAGCTGTATATTATCCTCGCTGACGCCCCGTGGTCCCACTGCATTAGACACAGTTACAATCCCCATCTGCAAGCAGTGCCATTCTTCTAACTGCGAGAGCTGCGAGCATCATGGGGTTGAGTTGAGCGAACTGGATTGTGTTGACAAATTGTCTAATTTGTGCAGAAAGAATGACTTCGTAAAGCATGCTGGCATTTTGATGGCACTGACATGGCTTCCCACTTTATAGTTGTTAAACAACTGAGAACTGTGATGGAAATTATAGTCTGACAGACACACTCACAATAGCAAAATGCATTTGGATGTGCTTGCTGCTGCTCTTTCTCTTGAGAAGAAAAAGCTCTCCTCCGAAATCCTTCCCAGCCCTTTTCAGATCTGTTCGGTGTGTTTGTCTGCTGCATTCAGTTCCATTACAGCAATGTTCTATATGATGAAGTAAATGTCAGCCCTAAATTACAAGGAAAGGAGCCGAGAGCCTGGAGCCTAGAGTCACTCATGAGTAACAATGCTCATCCATTAACAGGATTGGTGATATTTTAAGGGCATTGTTCTCATTCATCTAGGCATTGTCACGTTTCAGTTGCATATCTTTCTCTGAAAATGTGCCTATGTCTTTGCACTTGTCCCTTGGTGACTGTAAGAGGTATATAAAACTGTAAAACAGCTTAAATCCCACTACCAAGCCTCCATCCTGAGTATAATCTTGTTTTAAATCTCGCAAGCTGAGTCTCCAATAGAAATGTAGGAATGTGCTGTCACTCAGTAGTTGGGGCGGGTTTAAAGTATTCTGAACGAATCAATGATAGATGCAAGCCAGCAGCAGTGAGAAATGTATTTATTATTATTTTTGTAGTAGGTTTTATTTTTTTAATGGGAAAAGGGTAAAGTCAAAGTGAATAGATGAACCATTTCCACAGTTTTTCTGGCGTTTTCCTGGTGTTTATTGGCACTCCACCGGTTTAATTTTTTTTTTGTATCTGAGGTGTTTTATCAGGTTTTATCGGTTAAAACCGAAAATCAGAAGCCATAATTATAGGCCATAACAGACAATTGCTAAACTAATATAAACTAATTACATAGTATACATACTGAAGCATATATTATTAGTAATCAAAAACATTACAATTTTGGAAATTACACTCCCCATGCAGTGTTGCTGATCCGCCATTTCTTATCGATCCCCATTTAGTCGCTGCCTCAGTTGATCAGTGGGATCCCGCTGCCTCGCCGGTGGTTAAAAAATGTAGGGTTGTGGCCCCGGTTCCCTAAACTGAATTGGGTCTTGGACTTCATCTTCAATGTTTTCAGCAGCAGTCGCCATGTGTCTTTACCTTTCGCACGTAACTTCTGGTTTTATTCCGGCCAGCACGATTCTTGAGTGGGTGTGGCCACACGCCACACAAAATCCATTGTATCTTTGTTATTTATTAATATTTTTTAACCTCATAAAAACTATTTTATTTCTATTGATGAAATCTATACAGAAATGTATTGGTATGTTTGACATGCAAGATACACTTTAAGATTCTTATTACTGAAATTAGAATGTATACCAAATAATAAGTGAACTTTAACTGCTGGCTTCACAAACCCAGAGACGCCAATATTTGAGAGTGAACAAAACAGCACCTGCCAAGCAAAATGAGGTAAATGTTTATTGAACTTGAGCTAATCATCCTCTAGTTTGGGCTTATTTGCAATACTCAGTATTTAATATTGTAAATGTTTATTTTAAGCACAAAGTTGACATATAGTGCTAATAAAAACAAACACTAATTGCTGTGTCATGTAAGTTTAATAAAAAAATGTTTAAAATTAAAAAGGGTCTGTGTAAAAAAAAAAAAGATCTTAACATTCTATTAAAAAAAAAGTTTAAAATGACCTTGTGATTTTTTCACACTGTCTTCTATGAGAATTAAATGTCTGGCAACTTCCTGTTTTTTAAAAGATGCTTGTTTAAACATGGGGTGTATTTTACAATTCACTGGATCACCATGTTTGTGTCCCTCAGCATCAGGTCACAAAGAAAATGCAGACGACAGGCTGTAGTTACTGCAACGAGTATTTATTATGTCTACATGTTTTCTGCAGAGAATATGGCTTTCCAACGCCTTGTACCCTGATCCATAATCAGGGGTTCACATAACTGGTACGCAGGTACGCATGCAGACCAATAAATAAATGCGGACTTGGTTATTGTTGTATAAGATGCAAGCGTACCGTCAGTATATGTTTAACAGGAAAGCATCTCTAATAAAGGCAGAGCCGGTGCTCACCATTTGAAGGTGAGCTATACATGCCTAATGGAGGGATTATTCCAGGAGAGTGGGGGTCTACAATGTCCGCAATTACCCCCCCCCCCTCCGTCGCTCACTCGCTGCACAAGTGACAGAAAAGAAATATATATGTATCTTAGTTTTTCACCAACACCTTCCTTTTGTTCCATTATTTTCACCACTCTCTGCAATGTGAACTGTAGAACTGCACCATAACTGTTTACTTCACAGTACTTGTTTGTGGACCAATGAAATAGCAACTTGCCAAGGACAACCTTCTGCAAGCACCAATGGGGTACGTAATGTAAAAACAACCGCCTTAATGAAACTGTGCCTTATTTTTTCAGTTGTTTTTATTTATATAAAAAAATTAAATACGAACCTCACCTACTGTCACAAATGTGTTAATAGCTTAAAAAAAAGAAAAAACTGAAAAAAAACGTTGGGAACATTTAATCCTCCGGGACCTGCATTGATCACATCAATAGCCCCGGGGGACTGAGTAAAAGCAGAAAACCCGCCAATCAGCAGACATTGTTCATCTCTGATACTGATACTATTAAAAAAACTATTTTTTCAAAGACACCACAAACTGCTGCCAAAAAAAAGAAAGAGAAACCAAGTGGAATGAGTTTTTGCATCAGTGTTGTAGTTCATGTGCGCTCATGCAGTACTTACAGCTGGAGAATATTAGTGGGCAAGAGTGTTCATCCATGGGAAAGTTATGCAGCTGCAGCTGGCATTCTGCATTGATGGTAAGCCTTTAAAACAGGAGGAACAAAAGCAGATGTCATTGTGGACTTCAGAGTAAATTAAGACTGCTTTCCAAATGGGGTTATTGGCACAAAGTGAATTACAAAAAAAGAGGAAACATTTCACATGAATGATGACATTTTCACCGCTAAAGCAGGTAAAGATTGTGATGACTAGCAGACAGTAAATCCAATCTGCTCACTTTACAGAATCACATTTCCATCCCTTACATGCTTACTGTCAATTTCTTTGAAAGGTTAAAGGGATCTGGAAAGAACACAATGTGACAGTGTGGTGATGTAAAAAGAGGATTACTGAGCTCAGGCTGAGAGGAAGAAAACATGTTGACATTCTGAATGGGCCATTTACTGTATTGCTTGAAGAAATAACTTGTATTATTCTGAATGCAATTTCACCATTTCAGCTGTGGAGGCAGAAGAGTCCTGTTGTGAACGTTCATTTGTTTAATTTGATGCATTCTAGTTACCCAATGGGTGCAACAACCAAGAAAATCAACAATTGACCTCTACCACTGAGAAGCAGCCGTTACATTGGCTAAAGAACAGCAATGTGCATGCTTGCAGAAAATAACTCATCTAACTATCTGTGGTTGCTGCACCAGGCACATTGGTTTCAATAGTTTACACATATGTTATGCAGCCCATATTCACTACATTTAACAAAGCTTTTTATCTGGTCATATACTTTTATTAGAAGTACTAAATAATATAAGAAAAGAGGGTAACACTTTACATTAAGTATCTCTAATTACTGCGCATTTACATAGTAAATACATGTGCACTTACACATAATTACAATATGGTTATTAATTACAATAGTTATTATGCATAGTTACAATGCACTTAACGTGTAAATCTTTTTGCATAATATATGTACGTAAACAAGGGTGAGGGTTATGGTTAGGTTTAGAGTTAGGATGAGGGGTTATATCATGCAAATAAAATACACATTAAGTATCTATGTATAATAACTTTGTAATTATGTGTAAGTACACATGTATTTACTATGCAACTACTATGTACATACACCGTAGTTAGAGACATAATGTAAAGTGTTACTTACACAGTGAACCCTGTTCTAATTTCAGTGGTACAAAGTATGTTAGAATTGTAGCAGGATAGATACATATAGTAAACTAGTTTCAAAATGGATGCAAAACATAACTGCAAGTAAGAGATGGATTTACCTCAATGTATATAAAATTTTTCCATCGTTCCATATTCTGAGGAGCTGATTGGGTGTTGTAATCCAATGGGCCTCTGCTGTTTTTGAATTTCTGAAGATGGTGTCTGGTATCCAAATGAGCCCGACCATATTGCTGTTCAGTGTCAGTATTTTCATTGTGCTGTTGAATCTAAGGCGGCTATCAGTCCACGTCTGTGCAAAAAAGATGTCTATTTGGTATTCCTGTAACAATACAAAAATAAAAAAGACATTTGTAGCATATCTCTGACTTTCAATAAGCTTTGAAGTTACGTAATTGAAATGTGAAATGAAATGCACTTTGCTGAAAAAAAGAATTCATGACTATGACTAAATATACAGACATGGAGGGTTGCTTGATGTGCCAAGAAACCCCATGAGCAAAGGGACCGTATTTGTGGCCCTTAAGTAAGGATATTATTTTGTTGCCTTTTTTGTATTGTGGAAAACTTATAGTGAAAGCGTATTTCCTTATTTGGTTTCACATAGGGCTCTTATCGTGGAAGTTTTCTGTGTCACAGTTGGCTGTGTATAACCCTTGTTTCATGTACATGGTGTTTATGACACTGCTACAGTTCAGAAGCTGCTTACAAGGTAGTCATGTCAGCTCAGAGTTTGTTGAGTCAACCTTGAGTTTGTTTTGGTCCCGTTCCCTCAGATAAGGGGCGGCATGAAGGCCTTGGAGAGCTGTGTAGCCTGAACTGGTTTGATCTGTAAATAGTAACTCAGGGTGAAAAATCAGCTGAGTCACTGTAATTACTAAAAAAGAGTGCACAATAAAACTTTAACAAACCCCCTATAGATAAAGAGGAGTGCACATATCATACCACAGCATGGCAAGCTTTGAAAATTTGCTGAAAGAGCTTGTATTTCTCCAGATCACTTCATTTAACTCTGTTCTAAAATAGTCCGGAATAATCCAGAAGGCCAGAGAAAGAGAAGTTGTAGGTAGGAGATGTGCACTTAAAGCAATACTGCTCAGGTCTGTAACTGCTTGTCTGAGCAAGAGGCTATTGGTTTATGATCTGGGCTGGTAAGTCCAAGGTACCGAGTTCATGCCTCTCCCTGACATTCCTCAGTGTCGGCATCAGATACTGCACTGAAACTGGGACAATCTCTCAAAGAGTTTGAACTCAAAGTAGACGAGTATATTTACACAGAATAAGTGTTGCCCTGTTGAACACTTCTCTTTACCACGTCCCTCCATTAATGAAACACAGTGTGCTTTCCCCTTTCTTCATGTCTGAAATGAGCTAGTCTCATCTCACACATTGCCATCTACAAACTGTGCAGTATAACACTCTCTTTATTCTTCTGTCAATCAATCCCTACACAGATTTTGGCCCAGACTTGTTTTCATTAGAACCCTGGTCCTATTTCTCAGTTGTCATCATGCACTTTTATTATGAACAGCAGTGTGTAGTCATGAGGGGTACAGCAGAGGCAAAGGCTGGATGGCTGATATTACAGTGTGGGTTTCCATGCACTGTTAAGGGACTGTGAAGATACTATTTTCACTCAGGTTTTAGACCATTCCACTCTTGCAGATGTCTAATTCACTGTTCAGATGTTTACAGTATAAGCAAAATGGTTGCGGGTTGCATTAGATCAAATTGTTCTCTACTAGAAACCATTACACAATGCTTCTAGTGAGGATAACACTTTACATTGTTGTATTTGCATAGAAGTTACACATCATTACAATGTTATTATGCATAGTTACAGTGTACAACATATGCAACAAGTCTGTTATATGTCGACTACATGACAATATTAGAGGTTCTGATGATAGCTGGAGCACAGTGGAAGGATCTTCTTTTCCCTCCCTGACGTTTATAATTCTGCTTGCTGTTATCAAATAAAGATACATGATCACCCTCTACTTCCCCTGAAAGCATCTTCCAATTGAGATTGTTTCATGCTTTTCTCAAACAGCATGGAATATCATTTACTTGTGAATGAAGGACTCGATTATCAAAAGTACCTGATTATGCATATTTGAAGTCCCACCTGTGCGTTTGATTGTATTATTATTATTATTATTATTATTATTATTATTATTATTATTATTATTATTATTATTATTATTTATTTCTTTCTTAGCAGACGCCCTTATCCAGGGCAACTTACAGTCAATTAGGAATAGATTAGGAATAGCAGAGGACCTAATACTGATCCCTGTGGTACACCACTGGTTACCTCGCTCCATTTTGAGGTTTCTCCTCTAATCAGTACTTTCTGATTTCTACATGTTAACCACTCCCTAATCCATGTGCATGTATTTCCTTGAATCCCTACTGTATTCAGTTTGAGAATTAATCTTTTATGCGGGACTTTGTCAAAAGCTTTCTGGAAATCTAAATAAACCATGTTGTATGCTTTGCAATTATCCATTTTCAATGTTGCATCCTCAAAAAAGTCAAGTAGGTTAGTTAGACATGATCTCCCTTTCCTAAAACCATGCTGACTGTCTCCCAGGATATTGTTACCATATTGGTAATTTTCCATTTTGTATCTTATTGTAGTTTCCATAAGTTTACATATAATAGAAGTCAGGCTTATTGGTCTGTAGTTACCTGGTTCGGTTTTGTCTCCCTTTTTGTGGATCGGTATTACGTTTGCAATTTTCCAGCCTGTCGGTACAACCCCTGTGTCAAGAGACTGTTGCATGATCTTGGTTAGTGGTTTGTAAATTGCTTCTTTCATTTCTTTGAGTACTATTGGGAGGATCTCATCCGGCTCAGGGGATTTGTTTATTTTAAGAGCTCCTAGTCCCTTTAACACTTCTGCCTCTGTTATGCTAAAGTTATTTAAAATTGGATAGGAACAGGTCGACATGTGGGGCATGTTGTCCGTGTCCTCCTTTGTAAAAACCTGTGAAAGTAATAATTTAATATATTTGCTATTTTCTTTTCTTCATCTATGATTTTGCCATTTGTGTCTCTTAGACATTTAACATCCTCTTTGAATGTTCTCTTGCTGTTATAATATTGGAAAAACATTTTGGAATTGGTTTTAGCCCCCTTAGAAATATTGATTTCTATCTCTCTTTTGGCCTTTCTAACTTCCTTTTTGACTTGTGTTTGCAGTTCCAAGTACTCTTTCTGTGTACTTTGTTTTTGGTCCCTTTTAAATGCTCTGTAAAGTGCCTTTTTTCGCTGAATATTTTTTTTAATTGATCTATTGAACCATTTTGGCCATTTTGTTTTAGATTTAGGTTTGTCTACTTTTGGGATGTAATTGTTTAGTACCACATTTTTTAAAAAACAGCCATCCTTTTTCTGTGGATGTTTTCTCTATTTTACTCCAATCTACTTCTATTAGTCTCTGTTTCATACCTTCATAGTTTGCTTTTCTAAAATTGTAAACCTTAGCTTTAGTCATTACTTTTGGGGTTTTAAAAAATACTTCAAATGAGACCATGTTGTGGTCTGAGTTTGCCAATGGCTCTCTGACCTCTGTTTTAGTTATTCTGTCTTCATTATTTGATGCCTTGACAAATTGCGTTAGGACGCAGTCATTTGTCATTTCCACCATTTCAATTTCGTCCGTCGTGCTCCCCACCAGGTTCTCCCATTTCATAATATCTTCTTACTCCACATCTCCCCTCATAATCAAAAGTGTTTACTCTTATAAAGATTCGAGAGCACCAGCTTCTTTTTTTTATTTCCCAAACAAACCCTGGCTCAAAATTACATTTTTTTTTCTGTCTGGAGAGCATTGAAGCCATTTTTACCCCCCCCCCATCAGTAAAGTTATGAAAGAGGAAAATTGGAATTTGTCAGGGACGTTAGGGCCTGTCTCAAAGAGCAGCTGAACTGCAGAATATTGCCTCCGCAATCGGACTTTGCCTGGGACTCTTTTCCTCTTGGTAGTGATGCTATGTGTAATTGGACTATTATCACAGCAAGAGATGGTATTGGAATTCGCACACTGCTCTGTGCTCAACACATTTGGTAATACTCTGGAGATTAGCTGAAGAGCAATGTGCTGAAGAGAAAAAAAATAACATCTATTTATCAATACACACCAATCACCAATGCAAGGCAGGCTGGAGCTATTTAAAGCAATCTCCGTTACCCATCCTTATCTACTATGAAGACTATAGCAAGAGCAAGCAATGTGTCAAGATGTTAAAGGAGGCTGTGACAAACTAATTGCATTTACTGCACCAGGACCGATTCATTGCTGTGATCTAATCATAACATGCTGCCTAACGAAAGAAAATACTGTAACCCCCAACATTGCAGCTTATCATGTCTGATAACACTTTACATTGAGTGTCTCTAATTACTGTGTATTTACATAGTAGTTATTTAGTAAATGCATGTGTACTTACACATAATTACAATGTGATTATGCATAGTTACAATGTACCTAATGTGTAACTCTTTTTACAAGTGAAACATTTCGATCAGAAAACTGCAAAGCTGCTGAAGCTCAGATTGGATTCAGTGCTGCCCCGAGTGACACACGCAAGAGAAAACATGTGTTACTTTCATTTTAAATTAAAAAATAATTTCATTATTACAGTTTTGTATGTACATTTAATGCTTACACACTAGTTTCTTTTGAAATGTTTATTTTATTATAGTTTTTCATTTTTTGAAGTAGTGCTTTATATCTGGTATGTTTAGAAAATAAACCTTTTTATGTTTAATTGTTCATTTAAATACGGCATTTCGGCTATGCAGATGTTTGATATGATGTGCTTGAAGACAGCAGGTCCTGTAATTCAGGGTGGAAGCATTACTTTTGAGTCACAGCTGTATCTCACATTGGATGACACTGTGTTTGTTGAGATATGTTCATTGAATTCTCACATAACCCAAACAGGCAACGCACTTTTGATTATGAGGGGAGATGCGAAGTAAGAAGATATTAAACCTGCCGTTTGCAAAGAAGAACAACCAGAATTATCCTGGGTTTGAAAGGCATGTCGTATGCAGACAGGCTAAAAGAATTGAATCTGTTCAGTCTTGAACAAAGATGATTACGCGGTAATCTGATTCAAGCATTCAAAATTCTAAAAGGTATTGACAATGTCGACCCAGGGGACTTTTTCGACCTGAAAAAAGAAACAAGGACCAGGGCTCACAAACGGAGATTAGATAAAGGGGCATTCAAAACAGAAAATAGGTGGCACTTTTTTTACACAGAGAATTGTGAGGGTCTGCAACCAACTCCCCAGTAATGTTGTTGAAGCTGACACCTTGGGATCCTTCAAGAAGCTGCTTGATGAGATTCTGGGATCAATAAGCTACTAACAACCAAACGAGCAAGATGGGCTGAATGGTCTCCTCTCGTTTGTAAACTTTCTTATGTTCTTCTTATGTTCTTAAGCCTGTATAATGAACAAACTACTGTTAACACATGTCTCTTCTTTCTTTGAAATGTATTTGCTTACTATTGTAAGTCGCCCTGGATAAGGGCGTCTGCTAAGAAATAAATAATAATAATAGTAATGTTCTTATGTTCTTATGTTCTAAGCATTGACTGATGTGGTGCCATGTTGGAGCCTCACATATATATTACTAGCACATCATTTTTTAAGTTGCTTTTTAAGTTTTCTCAATGCATATATTATATTACTCTGTATAACATTTTCTTAATGCATATATTATATTACTCTGCATAAGGCTACTAACAACCAAATGAGCAAGATGGGCTGAATGGCCTCCTCTCGTTTGTAAAATTTCTCATGTTCTTATATATACAGGCCCATGCAGGTAACAGGCGGTCAGGCAACTTACATTAATATATTTAGCATAAGTTATTAAGAATATCAGATCCTGCATTTACTTTATGCCAAACTTATCTGGACAATCGCTTTTCCAATTGTCATGAAACTTGGCACTAATGGTATTTAGAAAGGTACCTGCCTTTCTTGTGTCCCAAACTGACTTTTGCAAATTCCATTTCATAGCAGTCCGAATATTCAAGAGAGCTTGAACCAAGTGATCCTGTTCTACTGGCTTCCAGTGAAAAAGCACTGCTTAACACACTTGAAATCCTTTTCTTAGCTAGTATTATCTTTATTAAAATGATGATTATTGACCTCTATAAAAAGGTTGTGAGAGAGAGAGAGAGAGAGAGAGAGAGAGAGAGAGAGAGAGAGATTGTATTTGCAATGCTACTCAGATCCCTGTGCTTTATTTGCAATATAGTAATCCACTGCTGTAACAGGCAAGCTGCTGTGCTGTCTAATGTGGAATCCTGCAGCAATACTTCAGTCTCTATACAGTGTTACAGATTGGAAAGCCCACCTTTTTCCTCTCTAAAGTCCTTTTTCCCACAGGGGAGATTCAAGGAAGTTTTTTTTTCCCCCAAGAAATCTCATCTCATCTATCAGCTTCATTTTAAAGTCCTTGTGTCCCTACTCAGTGGCGCCCACTTGAGGATACGCAGCACCAATCTGCAGCCCCGTCATGTTTCACATTTAAACACAGCCAGTTAGCTCTGCTCAGACAGACCACTGTATGCCTACAATCCCCCTTGAATTGTGTTGGGATTCTTTTCTGTGTTTAAAATAATTCAGGATGTATAAATATATCAGATACAAACAGATGAACTGCTGCATCCTGGTACCTTTGCTGTTGGGCAAATGGACTGTTTGCAGCTTGTAAGAATGAGATTGAAGTGCAGCACATGAAGTGATAAGAGGTACCAAGACGCTTCAACAGCGTTCTCTCTGTGCGTGTTCGAAATCAAAGCAAAATATCTTAACGTGACAATTTCGAAATTTAACATGAAATATTATACTACTATTATGGCTTTCGGTAGACTTTAGCGATATCATTTTGTAGTTTCTTTAATTACATGATGTTAAATAACATATCTAAATTATGTTCATATAGTTTTTTTTTTTTTTTTTTTTTTTTTTTGTAATTGAGATCTCAATCCTAAAATGTAAGGTGATGCAAAACTTTTGGCCATAGCTGTACTGTAGTAATAATCTTGCAAGTTCTTATAAGAGTTGAGAAAGTAATCCTCCAACTGTTGATAACCTTTTCGATGTTATGACCTGCTGTATCCCAGATGCAATTAGTTGTCTTTGTGGAAAGTGTGTCAGAAATGTGTAGTGCTCTCTGTGGCAGTCTGTGCTTCTGCCCCTTCCTAGAACATTCCTGTACCTCTGACTGAAGTCCCTTCTGCTCTGATTCCTGTATCTGCTTACCCAGCCTCCTATGACTCACCCCCGACAATGATTCCATTATTCCTGCTCGTTAAGCTGATTTCTGCAGGAGGCATACACAATACTTGCTGTACCCTTTTTCCAGAGAGGTTGGTTAGTCAGTTTGATGTGCTCAGTGTGTTGTTGACATTTAAGATTCCGTCTTGACCTTAAGAAGGGTTCATTTTCATTAATTTACTTTCAAACTATTGGCTTCTTTCAAGGACTGTGTTTGGTTCTGTGATCTGTAGCACTGTGTTTGGTTCTGTGATCTGTAGCACTGTGTTTGGTTCTGTGATCTGTAGCACTGTGTTTGGTTCTGTGATCTGTAGGACTGTGTTTGGTTCTGTGATCTGTAGGACTGTGTTTGGTTCTGTGATCTGTAGCACTGTGTTTGGTTCTGTGATCTGTAGCACTGTGTTTGGTTCTGTGATCTGTAGCACTGTGTTTGGTTCTGTGATCTGTAGCACTGTGTTTGGTTCTGTGATCTGTAGCACTGTGTTTGGTTCTGTGATCTGTAGCACTGTGTTTGGTTCTGTGATCTGTAGCACTGTGTTTGGTTCTGTGATCTGTAGCACTGTGTTTGGTTCTGTGATCTGTAGGACTGTGTTTGGTTCTGTAATCTGTAGCACTGTGTTTGGTTCTGTGATCTGTAGCACTGTGTTTGGTTCGGTGATCTGTAGCACTGTGTTTGGTTCTGTGATCTGTAGGACTGTGTTTGGTTCTGTAATCTGTAGCACTGTGTTTGGTTCTGTGATCTGTAGCACTGTGTTTGGTTCTGTGATCTGTAGCACTGTGTTTGGTTCTGTGATCTGTAGCACTGTGTTTGGTTCTGTGATCTGTAGGACTGTGTTTGGTTCTGTGATCTCCTGGCCCATTCTGCTGCAGGGAGAGTGTTTTCCCTTATACAAGTTTCCCATGCTATTTTTGCAGGTTAATTGTACAGTTTTCCCAGGCTTTCCACATGTTTATACTATGAATGTACCATATTTAACCATGGTTTGTGTAGTAGACGTCTTCGTGTACGAAACGTTATGTATTTTTTATTCAGGATATTAAAGGACCACCAGACACAAACTGAAGTCTTGCAGCTTTATTCTGAGAGAATTGAGAGAAATAAAATAAATAAAATAAAAATAAAGCCCGCTGCACAGTAAGTACTCTCCACTCTGCATTCGCTCTCAGCAGGAAGCCATATTGAGAGAGGCAGAAAAACAATCTCACTCCCAATACACCACCCACTATCCTTCCCAGAATGCAATTTGTATACAACTTTATTGATCTAATGAACAAAAACAAAGTTCAGTGCATTAAATAAACAGTACTTTGGCGTTACAGTGAGATTTATTAATATATAAACATTATATCTTCTCCACTACATTTGCATGATTTTTAATATGCTTTACCATACAGTACCTCTCTGTGCTTTGGTTATGCTTTACCATGCTTTATCACACTTGGCAAGGCTTTACTGCAGGAGACTTTTACAAGGGTTTAAGTGCCTTTAACCCAGGACTCCTCAACCCCAGCATGCACCAGTCATGCTCATTAGGTTGCATTGCATGCATTTGAACCAAGAACAAGCCAATCTCTTGAGATGCAAAACTGTGGTCACAGGTGAGAAGAGACGTTTGTTTCTAAAATGCTTAAACAATTAAACAATGCTGCAAAGAATTTGAGCATGAAGGGATGTATGCAGCTGACGGTGACAAAATAATGATGTGCAGATTTTGCAACTACCAGCTGGAATGGGAGTGGAAAGATACTGTCGTTAAGCATTGTCGCTCAGTTGGTCACATTGAAAAGAAAAGTCAAGCAGCCGCTGGTACAAGCAAAAGAACCATTCAAGCTACAATCACGAAACACTCCAGGTGCCAGAACGCCAGCTTATCCAATACTGTGACATCTTATCTCATGCAATCATGAAACACTGCAATGAACCAGAACACCAGCTTATCCAATACTGTGACATCTTTTCTCATTCAATCATGAAACACTGCAACGAACCAGAACACCAGCTTATCCAATACTATGACATCTTATCTCATGCAATCATGAAACACTGCAACGAACCAGAACACCAGCTTATCCAGTACTGTGACATCTTATCTCATGCAATCATGAAACACTGCAATGAACCAGAACACCAGCTTATCCAATACTGTGATTTCTAATCTCATGCAATCATGAAACACTGCAACGAACCAGAACACCAGCTTATCCAATACTGTGATTTCTTATCTCATGCAATCATGAAACACTGCAATGAACCAGAACACCAGCTTATCCAATACTGTGACATCTTATCTCATGCAATCATGAAACACTGCAATGAACCAGAACACCAGCTTATCCAATACTGTGACATCTTATCTCATGCAATCATGAAACACTGCAATGAACCAGAACACCAGCTTATCCAATACTGTGACATCTTATCTCATGCAATCATGAAACACTGCAACGAATCAGAACACCAGCTTATCCAGTACTGTGACATCTTATCTCATGCAATCATGAAACACTGCAATGAACCAGAACACCAGCTTATCCAGTACTGTGACATCTTATCTCATGCAATCATGAAACACTGCAACGAACCAGAACACCAGCTTATCCAATACTGTGACATCTTATCTCATGCAATCATGAAACACTGCAATGAACCAGAACACCAGCTTATCCAGTACTGTGATTTCTTATCTCATGCAATTATGAAACACTGCAATGAACCAGCATGGGCAGTGTTTACTGTAAATAGGCAGTTAATAAAAAATACTACGGGACTTCACGTACGTTACTGTTACTGTTGCTAATTAGAAATTATGGTAACTAAATTATTTTTCTGTGCCAGGTCTGTTTATAACAAAATAATAATAATAAAAAAAACAGATAATGTTTCTATTTATATACATCTATTTCAGTTAAATTTATATTGGATAAAACTAAATAAAACTACATTTTGAAAAATAAAACCAACAATGATAAAAAATAAAGGCACAGTGTTAGAGTTATGATTAGGGTTATATCATGCAGTAAAATGTACACATTAAGCACATTGTAACTGTGCATAATAACATTGTAATTGTGTGTACGCGCACATGTATTTACTAAGTAACTACACAGTAATTCAAGACACTTCATGTAACATGTTACCCAGTCATGAGCACTTATATTCCTGTTAGAATGTGTGCAAAACCACACAGGCCCGATAACAGCTTGCATTGCCAGCTGTATACACGGCAATGCTCCTGTGACGACATCACGCAACCAGATAGCACGGGGCAACCTACTGAATAAACTTACAATAATGTCATTAATGCCAGCCTGATTTCATTGAACGTAGTGTTTTCATGATTAATAATAATAATAATAATAATAATAATAATAATAATAATAATAATAATAATAATAATAATAATAATACAAAACAAACAATAAACAGTCAAAAAAATACATTCAAAACAGGTCGAATAAAAATAAAAAACAATAATTACAAAAACATTAAAAGTTTTAAGAATAAGTCCACAGGATCACTGTAAAAATGCTGCCGAGAACAAATGTGTCTTAAGAGTGGATTTAAAATTCAACACTGATGTGGAGTCTCGCACATGGCAGGGCAGAGAGCTCCAGAGAGAAGGGGCAGCACAGCTAAAACTACGACCACCAAGAGGAACACATCTTGAATCTAAAGTCCAGAGTTTGATGATCTGAGCTATCTTCCAGGGATGTAAGGGCTGAGGTCCATAATGTAACTAGGACTCTGACCATGCAAAGCCTTGTATGTCAGCAACAGAATCTTGAAGGCAACACGAGAATGAACAGGAAGCCAATGCAGTGCCTGTCAAGACCCTTGCCGTTGCATTTCGCACCATCTGAAAACGATTCAGAGACCGAGTAGGAAGACCAGCAAAAAGAGCATTGCAGTAATCCAATGGAGAGGTTACAAAGGCATGCACAAGGATCTCTGCATCCCTGGGAGACAGAAAACGATAAACTGGAAATATTCTTTAGGTGATAAAACACTGTCTTAACCACAGTAGAAATATGCTTTGTAAATGACAGCCTAGGGTCTAGCTGGACACCTAAACTGCGGACAACCGAAGAGGCGTAAACAATGAAAACACCAAGGGCAATAAAACCTAGAAAAGAATAGAGCTGAGTTTAGATCCCATTACCAACAGCTCAGGTTTACCTGCATTTAATTTCAGAACATTATTAAACATCCCAGCTTGAACATCTGCCAAACAAGCAGATAAAACTGCTTCAGTACTGGGATTCATTTTTAAATAAATCTGAGTGAACCCTGCAGAACTCCATGAACAAGGCAAGCATTAGAGGAATTACAGCCAGTGTAAGACACATATTGATGTCGGTCCAATAAATATGAGCGGAATATGAGCCCCCCCCCCTCACATTTACCAGATTTTCAAGACGCTTCAGGATAATGTGATGGTTGATGGTGTCAAACGCAGCAGTAAGGTCTAAAATAACAAGTACTGGCAGAGCACCCTCGACAGCATTAAGAAGGAGGTCGTTAACAATCCTAACCATCGTAGTTTCAGGACTGTCTGACATTCTAAACCCAGATTGAAATTTTTCCATTATATTCTTTTGTGAGAGATGAGAGAGCAACTGGTCAGCAACAGCTTACTCAAGTAGCTTAGCCTGAAAAGAGAGATTAGTTATAGGACAAAAGTTTCTAACCAGCAAAGCTTTTTTTAGAGTTGGTTTAACAATGGCTTGTTTTCGTGCAATACGGACATACGGCCACTAGTAAGAGCGGGTTACTCGTCCTTCCCAGAATCCTACTGTGAAACGACGCTGCAGTGCGGTCCAGAGCTCACCTCTCAACATGTCCATCAATACCATGAATCAGGATCGACCCCCAGCTCCCTGCTCACTGCCACGAGAATCCTACTGTGAAATGATGCTGCAGTGCGGTCCAGAGCTCACCTCTCAACATGTCCATCAATACCACGAATCAGGATCGACCCCCAGCTCCCTGCTCACTGCCACGAGAATCCTACTGTGAAACGACGCTGCAGTGCGGTCCAGAGCTCACCTCTCAACATGTCCACAGTACAATCAATACCACGAATCAGGATCGACCCCCAGCTCCCTGCTCACTGCCATGAGAATCCTACTGTGAAACGACGCTGCAGTGCGGTCCAGAGCTCACCTCTCAACATGTCCACAGTACAATCAATACCACGAATCAGGATCGACCCCCAGCTCCCTGCTCACTGCCACGAGAATCCTACTGTGAAACGACGCTGCAGTGCGGTCCAGAGCTCACCTCTCAACATGTCCATCAATACCATGAATCAGGATCGACCCCCAGCTCCCTGCTCACTGCCACGAGAATCCTACTGTGAAACGACGCTGCAGTGCGGTCCAGAGCTCACCTCTCAACATGTCCATCAATACCATGAATCAGGATCGACCCCCAGCTCCCTGCTCACTGCCACGAGAATCCTACTGTGAAACGACGCTGCAGTGCGGTCCAGAGCTCACCTCTCAACATGTCCACAGTACAATCAATACCACGAATCAGGATCGACCCCCAGCTCCCTGCTCACTGCCACGAGAATCCTACTGTGAAACGACGCTGCAGTGCGGTCCAGAGCTCACCTCTCAACATGTCCACAGTACAATCAATACCACGAATCAGGATCGACCCCCAGCTCCCTGCTCACTGCCACGAGAATCCTACTGTGAAACGACGCTGCAGTGCGGTCCAGAGCTCACCTCTCAACATGTCCACAGTACAATCAATACCACGAATCAGGATCGACCCCCAGCTCCCTGCTCACTGCCACGAGAATCCTACTGTGAAACGACGCTGCAGTGCGGTCCAGAGCTCACCTCTCAACATGTCCATCAATACCATGAATCAGGATCGACCCCCAGCTCCCTGCTCACTGCCACGAGAATCCTACTGTGAAACGACGCTGCAGTGCGGTCCAGAGCTCACCTCTCAACATGTCCACAGTACAATCAATACCACGAATCAGGATCGACCCCCAGCTCCCTGCTCACTGCCACGAGAATCCTACTGTGAAACGACGCTGCAGTGCGGTCCAGAGCTCACCTCTCAACATGTCCATCAATACCATGAATCAGGATCGACCCCCAGCTCCCTGCTCACTGCCACGAGAATCCTACTGTGAAACGACGCTGCAGTGCGGTCCAGAGCTCACCTCTCAACATGTCCACAGTACAATCAATACCACGAATCAGGATCGACCCCCAGCTCCCTGCTCACTGCCACGAGAATCCTACTGTGAAACGACGCTGCAGTGCGGTCCAGAGCTCACCTCTCAACATGTCCATCAATACCATGAATCAGGATCGACCCCCAGCTCCCTGCTCACTGCCACGAGAATCCTACTGTGAAACGACGCTGCAGTGCGGTCCAGAGCTCACCTCTCAACATGTCCACAGTACAATCAATACCACGAATCAGGATCGACCCCCAGCTCCCTGCTCACTGCCACGAGAATCCTACTGTGAAACGACGCTGCAGTGCGGTCCAGAGCTCACCTCTCAACATGTCCATCAATACCACGAATCAGGATCGACCCCCAGCTCCCTGCTCACTGCCACGAGAATCCTACTGTGAAACGACGCTGCAGTGCGGTCCAGAGCTCACCTCTCAACATGTCCACAGTACAATCAATACCATGAATCAGGATCGACCCCCAGCTCCCTGCTCACTGCCACGAGAATCCTACTGTGAAACGACGCTGCAGTGCGGTCCAGAGCTCACCTCTCAACATGTCCACAGTACAATCAATACCACGAATCAGGATCGACCCCCAGCTCCCTGCTCACTGCCATGAGAATCCTACTGTGAAACAACGCTGCAGTGCGGTCCAGAGCTCACCTCGCAATATCGGGATTGACCACCGGCACAATATCATTTTACTGTATATTGCTGTTCCCTTTTCCCACTGTGGGCTCCTACATACAGCATCTGCTTGGGCATCTGCCTGCTGCCTAATATGATCACTGACATCTTAGCATTGGTTTAGAACAAAAAACATCATGTTGAATAACGTAAAACAGCTAAAATGACAACAAGTGTGCTTATAATAACTTCACACTGTACTCAGGAAACCTTTGTAGTCATGGTTTCATGGGTCAGAGTGGGCAGCTATGTGAGACAGTGGCACTGTTTATAGCTAGGAACAGCCAGCTGTAAAAGACATGGGAGCTTACCCTTATATCTCTATCCCAACTAAACACACCCTGCCATGCAGTCCTGTGTCTCTGCTGTGTCTCTGTGTGTCTCTGTGTGTGTCTGTGTCTCTGTGTCTATGTGTCTCTGTGTGTGTCTGTGTCTCTGTGTCTCTGTGTGTCTGTCTCTCTCTCTCTCTCTCTCTCTCTCTCTCTTTCTCTCTCTCTCTCTCACTGTTAATTGTAACACATTGTGATGAATCATGTTGAGATGTGTATTAATACATCAGCACTTGGGATGTACTCCTGAATAAATGAGGAATACAGTACTGTACATTATAAGACTCAGAGCAGCATTCACAATTCAGTTCAAAAAGATGTTTCTATCATGCTGCATACAATATCATACAGTGATTGTGGATCGGGTTTTATTTGGATTTCATAACACATACTCAATGATGAATTAAAATAAAAATAAATTATTCACATGCACTCTGTTCATTCAGCAGATTTGCATTTCCAGCCTTGTTCCCCAGCTAAATGCTAATTGAATTAGTTCTGGCAAAATATAAATGCATGCGAAAAATCAAGTGAAAGTTATTTTGATTTAATTTACCAAAGCATTGATAACATGTTGATTCATTCCAAGTAAATACATACTTGGAATTATATTTTCTCGAATAGCTTTTTCTCAGACACATAGGTAACTCAGCATGTTTTCTTTAACATACTTTCCCCTCAGTGTTGCAACAAACTACACATCCCTAAACTAAGGGGCCAAAATGTTTTTTCTGTTGTCTTCTTTACCCACAGCAATTAACAAATGCAAAACTGTAGCTGAGTTGTGGAGTTTTTTTTTGTGTTTAGTTTTGTTTTTGGAGCTGCAGCAGCTGATCATGCAGAGCACCGTTGTCAGTATCTGTTAATGTGGCTGCTGTGGCTGGACTTGAATCCAGAAGAGAACGACAGACACCCAGTCCAATCCCAGATAGAATATACTGGAGAATAGGGGGCACTGATGCTAAGCATGATTTACACATGCAGTACATAGTGTGATAATACATCAACTCACCATCTTTTTACACCCATTGCTTCAATACCATTCTGATTCCCTAGAATAGTCTAAATACACCCAAGAGCAATTACTATCCTCTCTATACTACACATTACACTCGCCATAAAGTGATAGCATAAAACACACACACACACACACACACACACACACACACACTCACGCGCACACACACGCGCACACACACGCACACACACACACACACACTCACACACACACACACACACACACACACACACACACACCCTTACCCTCACCCTCACCCTCACCCTCACACACACACACACACACACACACACACACACACACACACACACACACACACACACACCCTTATCCTCACCCTCACCCTCACACACACACACACACACACACACACACAGACACACACACACACACACACACAAACACACACAAACACACCCTTATCCTCACCCTCACCCTCACACACACACACACACACACACACACACACTGACACACACACACACAATCAGGGATTTGCTCAATGCATGCACCTGTCAATTGTCAATAACAGGGATGTCAAGTGTGCAATTTGCTCTGTCAATATGTGATCTGCTGCCTCTTCGTGAAGAGGGGATGATTGCATTGCCCTTCGATGTCATTAGGGTCTTATCTATTGACATAGTTTTAGCGGATAAACGTGTTGATTTATCTTTCTTACTACAGTGAAGTTCACCATGACAAACTCATTCCCTGCTGCATTATTCAGCGAGGAATTGGTTGTGAGCAGACATCCTTCAATGAGCTGTGACTGCGTTTTTAAAATCCATCTCTTACCTACATTTGCTTCTGAACTCTTTTAGTTCCCCCGTCCCTCCCTCATAAAGTACCGACAGTTGTTTGAAAAGTTTAACAGTGGACTTTCCAGGTTGAGAAATGATAGCACAGCAAGCGTATTGAAATAGCGGCTGACATCTACTTCACCTTGGTTTTGGTTTAATTTCCAGTTTGATCAAATTAGAACGTGTAGCAATTCCATGTAGAACATGTTCTAAATATGTTTCAATTTGTACCACTCAGTGTGTTCAGTGACATACTAAACAGTACTACACTTTTTAATAATAAAATTACACAAACGGTTTTGGCAATGTCAAAAAAAAAAAACATGTTGCACCCTCAGAGATTTTTTTGACATGAAGATTTTTTTTAATCTCAGGTACTACACCTTTTGGCTGTGGGCTGGAATGAAAGATTACGTTAATCTGTGGACGAGGATCTTGGTCTATGAGTGGGGAATAGCGGTTGAAACTGCAGAGGACGTTGTAGAAATAATAGTTTTGACAACAAGGCACTCATGAGATGAAAATGCTGAGCTCTTACCAAAAAGCAATTTCATCATTACATCTGTTGTGTGGTTTAATGTACACCTCTTGCACTCAGAATACAGTAAACAAAGTCCCCAAGCTTGACTAAGTGGGCTGTTTCCATTGTCCAATCCAGCCACTCAGTGTATTCTTCACTGATATTGAGAAGTCTGTAACATAGTTTCCACACTGACCTTTACTTCCTCTAATAGTTCCAGTGTTAAGTGTAATATTGTGTATCCTTCAATCTAAAAGCAAAACAATGTGACCAGGAGGAGAACAGCATGCACCGTAGCCATGGAAATCATTATACAACACATATCCCATCCCCGCAGCAGGAGAGAGGAGAGAGGGTTCAACACATACCCCAGCAGGATAGAGGAGAGAGAATCCAACCCAGACCCCAGCAGGATAGAGAAGAGAGGGTTCAACCCAGACCCCAGCAGGATAGAGGAGAGAGGGTTCAACCCAGACCCCAGCAGGATAGAGGAGAGAGGGTTCAGCACATACCCCAGCAGGATAGAGGAGAGAGGGTTCAACCCAGACCCCAGCAAGATAGAGGAGAGAGAATCCAACCCAGACCCCAGTAGGATAGAGGAGAGAGGGTTCAACCCAGACCCCAGCAGGATAGAGAAGAGAGGGTTCAACACATACCCCAGCAGGATAGAGGAGAGAGGGTTCAACACATACCCCAGCAGGATAGAGGAGAGAGAATCCAACCCAGACCCCAGCAGGACAGAGGAGAGAGGGTTCAACCCAGACCCCAGCAGGATAGAGAAGAGAGGGTTCAACCCAGACCCCAGCAGGATAGAGGAGAGAGAGAGAGAGAGAGAGATCAACCCAGACCCCAGCAGGATAGAAGAGAGAGAGATGAACCCAGATCCCAGAACAAAGACGTTTACAAAGAAAGAAAAATCATGTTCATGCTATTTGGACTTTAGAGATCTGAATGCTACTTTATCACCATTTTCATTGTGCACTTACATATTGAAATGTACTGTAGGAAATCAAACACAATTGTTACTTTTGAAAAAGGATGAATGCTTTGTTTGCACAGATACAAATGCTAGCTCCCTGTCCTGCCTTTACAGAACAGATCATACATTGTAATTATGCATAATAACATTGTAAGTACACATGTATTTACTATGTAACTACCAGTAAATACACAATAATTAGCGACACTTCATGTAAAATGTTACTGGAAAAAATTCCTTGGCAGAGTGTGCCTTGTGCTTTGGTCTCACCCAACTCTGAAATCACTAGTACCAAGGAAGTGTGCCTCAGCTGGGCTCTCAGGAGTAAACACTGTGCTTAAAATATTCTACATCTCACAGCAAGGATGCATGGAAGCTGGAAGCAATGTCTTGGGGTTTAAAAGGAAATAGAAATGTGATCAAGCGCAGCTCCTTCTAAACAAGCACACCTTTTATTTGGAGACCTATATAATGAATGGATGTGCACGGTGGAGAAAATGTAAAATGTGTGGAACTACTTTGTAAGATACAATCCCTTTAGCAAAACAAATGTAAACTGTTTACTGTGGTACAGTAGTAGTGGTTGGTCTCTGGACTCTTGACCGGAGGGCCGTGGGTTCAATCCCAGGTGGGGGACACTGCTGCTGTAACCTTGTGCAAGGTACTTTACCTAGATTGCTCCAGTAAAAAAACCCAACTGTATAAATGGGAGTTATGCAACCTGACCCGAAGGCGAGGATGCTAACCAAAGACAAGGTAAGTTACCACACAGTAGAGCCTACATCAGGAGTCCACTATCGCTAATAGAAAACCATTTTTATCATTATTTTCTTTAAAAAAAACACTTTAAAACCGAGATTTACCTTCAACTTGTTATGATTCGTCGGGCACCCTTCCACTGAGAAAAGCTTTTGGAAAATATTGTTTTTCCCCTAAACTACAAGGAAGATATTTTGAACCCAGCTTTCAGACACTTTGATGTTCCGTTAGACCCAGAACTCAAGTTTGCTTACACACTGTATCCCATCATTACAGTAAAACTGATTGTGTTCAAATGTTGCAAAGCTTGGTAACACTTTACATGAAGTGCCTCGAATTACTGTGTATTTACATAGTAGTTACATATTAAATACATGTGTACTTACACATAATTACAATGTCATTATGCATCATTACAATGTTCTTAACATGTACATATTGTTGCATGGTGTAGGTATACACAATTGTATCAGAAAAGGGTTAGGGTTAGGGTTAGGGTTACACAGTAAGTACAGACACGTCATGTAAAGTGCTCACTGTGGGTCACCATGGTCATGGTTGGCTCTTCTTATACATGGGGTTTAGGGGTTAGGGGTTAGGGGTTAGGGTTAGGGTTACACAGTAAGTACAGACACTTCATGTAAAGTGCTCACTGTGGGTCACCGTGGTCATGGTCAGCTCTTCTTATAGATGGGGTTTAGGGGTTGTCTGAAATTACCCAGAATACACAGAGCACTCTTTTTCATACTCTGCCCACAACCCCCTCTACCAGTGATTAGTCTATATGCTTTAGAAACTGATGCCGGCTCCTCACCTTAACCCTCTCCTATTGTGCTGGGGGCTCTCTTATAGACAATAATGGGTCTGCAGTTTTAGTAAGGATGTCATCCATTAATCCTAAGTGTTACTGTGTTACAGGCAATTATCTCAAATGTAAATACCCCAAGGTACTGATAAAGGAAATGCTGGATTAGTGAGACTGATTAATATTCTGTTGTTTATAGATTTTCACATCAAAATGAATTATGTACCTGAAAAAATAAAAACCAGGAGTGTGCAGAAATACACTTGCATGCATATTTGAAAAGCAGACTTTTTTACTTTCTTACTGAATTGATTTTTTTTTTAAACAATGCTGCTATTTTGTGAGTATGGCTGTTTACAATGCTCTGCAAAGAGTCACAGATCTTAAGTGTGAAGCCTCTGTTCACAAACTCACACTGACATTGCAAATCATCTGCATATGCATAGCATACACACATTTCTATTCCAAAAAACCTGTTCAGTATGTGAGAGTGATGAGAGTGTCAAACAGGGGCCGCCCAATCCACCAGATACTGTAAATGCAATCTTCTGATACATTGGTGCCTACCCCACTTTGATTACGGGGTGGGGGGGCTCTCTATGTATTTGTCCCTCCACTTTGTTTGGCCAGTGTACACACACTATTATTCCTTGTTTTGTTAAAGTTTTGCATTTCAGTGATGTAAAATTCCATTTATAAATGGAAAGGCATTCAGAGGATGCCAGAAGGGTCATTTTGAAAGAAAACCTCAATACCCCCCACCCCCAAGCACATGAACACTGGTTTGACCCATGACCCAGTGACTATGTGGTTAAGCAGAGACTACAATGATTAATTAAATATAGGCTAGGTAGTTAAGCAGAGACTACAATGATTAGTTAAATATATGCTTGGTAGTTGTTAGTTTAGTTTGTATTTATTCTCTATTATTTAAATTATGTTCATTAAAAAAGAGAGAATCTGACTCTTTTTTATTTTTTAAATGAGGGAATTTAGCAGGTTAATGTTCCTGTGGGGCTATAAATGGGTTTAAGTTCAACACCATCCCTAAATAAAATGGTGCTATTGCTATTACTATCAGTAGTAATGATTTGAAGCAGTGGTATGGCAAAATAACTGAACCCTGTTTTTAATTTAGTGAACAAGATTCACTAAAAACTTGTCTTTGTTCTTTAATGAAATTGTTGTTTGTGTAAGCTGCATGTGGGAATTCTATGTATGTTATGGTGCGGAGATGCCACTGGTACTGGTTGTGCCATTTGGTGTACTTGCATTTATATGTAATTAATACATGCTGAATAAGTACAATTACTAAAACCATAACTTCACAAAGATTGAATTGCTCAGCAGTTAGTCCTCAAATATGATTAATACAGAAGTAATTGTCATCCTCTAGTCTAGAAGCACAGCACATCAGCAGGAATAAAGAGACAATCACCTGCCTGTGATCATCACCCATCATCTTAACATCACCTGCATGTGATCATCACCCATCATCTTAACATCACCTGCCTGTGATCATCACCCATCATCTTAACAGCACCTGCCTGTGATCATCACCCATCATCTTAACATCACCTGCATGTGATCATCACCCATCATCTTAACAGCACCTGCCTGTAATCATCACCCATCATCTTAACATCACCTGCATGTGATCATCACCCATCATCTTAACATCACCTGCATGTGATCATCACCCATCATCCTAACAGCACCTGATTGTGATCATCACCCATCATCCTAACAGCACCTGCATGTGATCATCACCCATCATCTTAACATCACCTGCCTGTGATCATCACCCATCATCCTAACAGCACCTGCCTATGATCATCACCCATCATCTTAACATCACCTGCATGTGATCATCACCCATCATCTTAACATCACCTGCCTATGATCATCACCCATCATCTTAACATCACCTGCATGTGATCATCACCCATCATCTTAACATCACCTGCCTGTGATCATCACCCATCATCTTAACATCACCTGCCTGTGATCATCACCCATCATCCTAACAGCACCTGCATGTGATCATCACCCATCATCTTAACATCACCTGCCTGTGATCATCACCCATCATCTTAACATCACCTGCATGTGTCTGCAGTATCCACACTGGGATTGCTGTGGTCCACACCAAACACCTCATTATTCAGGCTGCATGTCCCCTGGATAGGTCACCAGAGGGGTCAAGAGGGCTGACTGGGGCACTTGATTTCTTGAGATTATTTCATGTACTGGAAATGCTAGTGTAATGCCTTGAGCAATGCCTGTGACTTACCCAGTTAAAGCTACAATCCAATTCAGTAAAGTACAGTAAGTCTCAAAGAGTCATCTCCAATCGATTCTGACATTCATTTATTCATTTTCTTAACCGTAGATAGTAAGCATATCAGATTAGCTCATAAACAGCACATGTCCAGTGGAATGTACATTTAAAATGAATAGGCTACAATAAAAAATAAATTAAAAAAAAAATGCAAGGAGAGAGGCGCCATTAAAATGTAACCCTGGGGTAAGAATAAAGAACTGAAGTAAAAATATTTAACATTTAAATGGTTTAATCAGGCACCATGTCTAATTAAGTGGTGTGCACAGCAGTGACAGATAACCTTTGGGATCCTTAGAACAGGGCACTCCCTGGCATTTTACATTCTTCCAAAGGAAAGAAAGACATACTGAAGAGACTCAAATGCACTGTATAATTTTGGGACACAAAGGGCCGTGTTTAACTATTTTAGACAGCAGTATTATTTTGTCTGCACCTTGTTTAGATAATTAAATTACACATTCTTGTCTTGGCTGTTTACCCGTGGTAAAGGCTGCAAAGAAATGTTACGTCTACATTAGGGTTAAAGTTCACTGATGAAGGCACTAGCCGAAATATTGATCAACTTGATTTAGTTTGAACACGTTTTACCTTTATAGAACAAGGTCCTTCAATGGCATCTTATTTATTATTATTATTATTATTATTATTATTATTATTATTATTATTATTATTAGTAGTAGTAGTAGTAGTAGTCGTAGTTTTTTATTTTTTTATTTATTTTTACCGTTATTGCCTTTTTATGATATATAACTACTATTTCATTCTTGCTGACAAGGTGCAAGAGGAACCAGTTTATTTTGAACGAGACAGTTCCCATTATCAAGTGGTATACAGATATAAAGGGATGTTAAGACTATAGAATATAAATCAGAGCTTACGGCACAGTAGCCTGGTATAGTGGTAACCTTTTGGACACCAATATAGCCATTTGATATAATAATAACAAACAAGCAGCCAAATTTACTGTAATGAAGTGCAGCACATTTCAGGGCGTGATTTTAAAGTAGGAATCTTGTATTGAAACATCACATCTTTTGTTACAGCAAATCACAGGGGGGGGGGGGGGATTTATACAAATATGCTTTGTGAACTAGGTGTTGCTTACTTATGTGTGATTTTGGTAATAATAATAATAATAATAATAATAATAATAATAATAATAATAATAATAATAATAATAATAATAATAATAAACATCTGTAAGATCCCGTCATCATAGTTATAAAAATGCTTCTCATTGATGAAAGTATTATTAACCGAACCAGGTAAGTACAGACCAATAAGCCTGACTTCTATTATATGTAAACTTATGGAAACTATAATAAGATCCAAAATGGAAAATTACCTATATGGTAACAATATCCTGGGAGACAGTCAGCATGGTTTTAGGAAAGGGAGATCATAGCTAACTAACCTACTTGACTTTTTCGAGGATGCTACATTGAAAATGGATAAATGCAAAGCATACGACATGGTTTGTTTAGATTTCCAGAAAGCTTTTGACAAAGTCCTGCGTAAAAGATTATTTCTCAAACTGAACGCAGTAGGGATTCAAGGAAATGCATGCACATGGATTAGGGAGTGGTTAACATGTAGAAAACAGAAAGTACTGATTAGAGGAGAAACCTCAAAATGGAGCGAGGTAACCAGTGGTGTACCACAGGGATCAGTATTAGGTCCTCTGCTATTCCCAATCTACATTAATGATTTAGATTCTGGTATAGTGAGCAAACTCGTTAAATTTGCAGACGACACAAAAATAGGAGGAGTGGCAAACACTGTTGCAGCAGCAAAGGTCATTCAAAATGATCTAGACAGCATTCAGAACTGGGCAGACACATGGCAAATGAAATTTAATAGAGAAAAGTGTAAAGTATTGCAAGCAGGCAATAAAAATGTGCATTATAAATATCATATGGGAGATAGTGAAATTGAAGAAGGGAACTATGAAAAAGACCTAGGAGTTTATGTTGACTCAGAAATGTCTTCATCTAGACAATGTGGGGAAGCTATAAAAAAGGCCAACAAGATGCTCGGATATATTGTGAGAAGTGATGAATTTAAATCAAGGGAAGTAATGTTAAAACTTTACAATGCATTAGTAAGACCTCACTTAGAATATTGTGTTCAGTTCTGGTCACCTCGTTACAAAAAGGATATTGCTGCTCTAGAAAGAGTGCAAAGAAGAGCAACCAGAATTATCCCAGGTTTAAAAGGCATGTCGTATGCAGACAGGCTAAAAGAATTGAATCTATTCAGTCTTGAACAAAGAAGACTACGTGGCGATCTGATTCAAACATTCAAAATCCTAAAAGGTATAGACAATGTCGACCCAGGGGACTTCTTTGACTTGAAAAAAGAAACAAGGACCAGGGGTCTCAAATGGAGATTAGATAAAGGGGCATTCAGAACAGAAAATAGGAGGCACTTTTTTGCACAGAGAATTGTGAGGGTCTGGAACCAACTCCCCAGTAATGTTGTTGAAGCTGACACCCTGGGATCCTTCAAGAAGCTGCTTGATGAAATTCTGGGATCAATAAGCTACTAACAACCAAACGAGCAAGATGGGCTGAATGGCCTCTCGTTTGTAAACTTTCTTATGTTCTTATGGTCTATGTATGTCTTGGTTTTCAGATTGAGTTACTTACAGAACACAGTATGCTGTGCCAGAGAGTTCATTAGTTGGGTTTGTTGAAATAGTACTCATTTAATCAAAAAGCTTTCAGTCTCACTTGAAAGGAACACATATTGCTTTGGACACATTCACGAGGAGACTGTAATTCACAAATAGTACATTGTGTTCGACATTCATCCTGCTGCACTTGAAAAGCTTGAAAACATTTTAAATGGGTATTTAAGCTGGAAAAAAAGCTTAAATGCCTTACCTTGTAAAAATCCCCCCCCCCCCCCCCATTCGAGGAAGCGTTTCAGGTCCTGCTCACTCAACGGTGATAGATAGAGAGGTTTAGTGGGATATTATTTAAAGATATTGTGTAAGGCCCTGATCAGACACGATGGTCCAGGCTTGTGGAGACACATTTGAGGAAGCGTTTCAGGTCCTGCTCACTCAGGGGTGATAGATAGAGAGGTTTAGCAAGATATGATTTATTTATTATTTTTTAAATGTGAAGTTGTTAATTAAGCATAGAAGTAATTTTATTTAGAAAAAAACAATTGAGCGCTGGGTTTTAATGTGTCTAATATTTCCCTAGGAATGTCTGTGGTTAAACAATGGGCAAGACATTGCAACACGACTAAATCATATTGACCTTGAACTAGAATGTCAGCAGGCAGGATAATACAAAACATCCTACCCTCTTTATCTATATTTGGGTCCTTTGAGGTTCCTATAAAAGTGGATCGATTCCAGACTGCAGCAAATGTAAAAAAGATATATAATGAATAAATAAAAAGCGTTACAATGGGAAAATGGTTAGTGGTTTCATGGACTTACATTTTCGGTTGAGAACCACAATTCAAAAAGCTGTTTCCAGAAAGTTGTAGATATACAAGATTGCTGTTCCATTAGAAAAGCCCTTAGTCTGCAATCGATGTGTGAGATCCACTATACGGCACTGCTTCACTGGGACGCGGCAGGGGGTACACTGACTAACGTGTCCAGAAAGGTGTTCCTGCAATGACAGGCAGCGGAAAGCACAGCTCTGCTTACATGCAGGTCATGGCAACATGGAGCCCCAGACGTGTGCAGCATGTTGAGAATGCAGTTCCATGGGGGGACGGGGGGACGACCAAGTTATACAATTACACACCATGCATTGATTTATATTTATCATAGTGATTCTCCCAATCTAAGAATGTAAGCCTACTACATACTGCACAGTAATAATGTAACAGTTGGTTAATGTGCCTATATTTTAAAGTTGATCGTCTCAAAACTGGTTACATTTGACACTCTAGTACTTCTAGTCTCAGGAAAGTTATGCAAAGCTTGCATTACATAACCTGCGGTTAGAACCCATTGATGGGCCCTAAAAGACAAAATGATCACACTGACATTAAAACTGAATTCTAAAACAGAACACAAGGGCGCGATATCCATAGTGAAACCTATGCAGAACCAACCATTTAACAAGTAAAGATAAACTGGAATAAACAAAACAAAACACTGGGCATAAAACAGGACACTGGGCATTTATGTTCAAAGTGTGCCTGATCTTGAAAACTAGTTCAGAGTGCGTGTTCCTTTTTATGATGAATAGGTTACAGATTCTCTGCTGAACTTTCTGGATCCTATTTTAATGAGCATCAGCATGATAACATTTCTGTAGTCTACTGCCATCAATGACCTTTTTGTTTTCTACTGGACTCTAGTGGAACAGGGCCAGTAACCTCTCATAGGTAACACTTTATAGGAAGTGTCTCGAACTACTGTGTATTTTCATAGTAGTTACCTGGTAAATACATGTGTATTTACACATGATTACAATGCTATTATACATACATACAATGTACTTAACATATACATATTTTACATGATATATGCAAGTACAGAATTGTATCAAAAAAGGGTTAGGGCTTAGTTAGGGTTAGGGGTGGGGGGTTAGGGTTCCGGTTAGGGTTAGGATTATATCATGCAAAAAGATTTACACATTAAGCACATTGTAACTATACATAATAACATTGTAATCCTGTGTAAGTACACGTGTATTCACTAAGTACTACTTAGAGGCACTTAATGCAAAGTGTTACCCACTTATAACAGTTTGACTTGACATTTGGTTACAATGGCATTTGTTTGTTGAATATGAGTGACTTGAATTTGAATTATATTATCTTTAAATATTTCCTTTGAAACACAGTATTCAAGGCTTATAACTTTCTGATTCATGCTGTTATATGGTACTTATTTATTAATTTTTTTAAATACATGAGACACTAATAAACAAATACTGTACATCATTTTAGGACTTATAATAACGTAGCTTGCTGCGCTGTCTGATACTTTTTGACATTGATTGATTAGCATACTGTGCGTGGCTGATCTGAGTTGTAACAGGTGTTAGGAACTTAATTAGTGCAAATACCTTTTTGTGTTGGACATTGTAGACTTGGAATAAGAAATTATAGAGGAATCAAGAAATAAGCAGGCTTCTAGATCCTGCTGCTGGGTAACACAGCTTCACATTGCATCGACAGGCTCATCCTTCGCTTCACAGAACCCTCGCTTTTACATTAAAGAGCCAGTGTAACAGTGAAGAGGCTGGGCATGATTCACAGAACCCTCGCTTTTATCTTATTAAGCCAGTGTAACAGTGTAGAGGCTGGGCATGATTCACAGAACCCTCGCTTTTACATTAAAGAGCCAGTGTAACAGTGAAGAGGTTGGGCATGATTCACAGAACCCTCGCTTTTACATTAAAGAGCCAGTGTAACAGTGAAGAGGCTGGGCATGATTCACAGAACCCTCGCTTTTACATTAAAGAGCCAGTGTAACAGTGTAGAGGCTGGGCATGATTCACAGAACCCTCGCTTTTACATTAAAGAGCCAGTGTAACAGTGAAGAGGTTGGGCATGATTCACAGAACCCTCGCTTTTACATTAAAGAGCCAGTGTAACAGTGAAGAGGCTGGGCATGATTCACAGAACCCCCGCTTTTACATTAAAGAGCCAGTGTAACAGTGAAGAGGCTGGGCATGATTCACAGAACCCTCGCTTTTACATTAAAGAGCCAGTGTAACAGTGAAGAGGCTGGGCATGATTCACACAACCCTCGCTTTTACCTTATAAAGCCAGTGTAACAGTGTAGAGGCTGGGCATGATTCACACAACCCTCGCTTTTACCTTATAAAGCCAGTTTAACAGTGAAGAGGTTGGGCATGATTCACAGAACCCTCGCTTTTACATTAAAGAGCCAGTGTAACAGTGAAGAGGCTGGGCATGATTCACAGAACCCTCGCTTTTACATTAAAGAGCCAGTGTAACAGTGAAGAGGCTGGGCATGATTCACACAACCCTCGCTTTTACCTTATAAAGCCAGTGTAACAGTGAAGAGGCTGGGCATGATTCACACAACCCTCGCTTTTACCTTATAAAGCCAGTGTAACAGTGAAGAGGCTGGGCATGATTCACACAACCCTCGCTTTTACCTTATAAAGCCAGTGTAACAGTGTAGAGGCTGGGCATGATTCACACAACCCTCACTTTTACCTTATAAAGCCAGTGTAACAGTGTAGAGGCTGGGCATGATTCACACAACCCTCGCTTTTACCTTATAAAGCCAGTGTAACAGTGTAGAGGCTGGGCATGATTCACAGAACCCTCGCTTTTACCTTATAAAGCCAGTGTAACAGTGTAGAGGCTGGGCATGATTCACACAACCCTCGCTTTTACCTTATAAAGCCAGTGTAACAGTGAAGAGGCTGGGCATGATTCACAGAACCCTCGCTTTTACCTTATAAAGCCAGTGTAACAGTGAAGAGGCTGGGCATGATTCACAGAACCCTCGCTTTTACCTTATAAAGCCAGTGTAACAGTGAAGAGGCTGGGCATGATTCACAGAACCCTCGCTTTTACCTTATAAAGCCAGTGTAACAGTGTAGAGGCTGGGCATGATTCACACAACCCTCGCTTTTACCTTATAAAGCCAGTTTAACAGTGAAGAGGTTGAGCATGATTCACAGAACCCTCGCTTTTACCTTATAAAGCCAGTGTAACAGTGAAGAGGTTGAGCATGATTCACAGAACCCTCGCTTTTACCTTATAAAGCCAGTGTAACAGTGAAGAGGCTGGGCATGATTCACACAACCCTCGCTTTTACCTTATAAAGCCAGTGTAACAGTGTAGAGGCTGGGCATGATTCACACAACCCTCGCTTTTACCTTATAAAGCCAGTGTAACAGTGAAGAGGCTGGGCATGATTCACACAACCCTCGCTTTTACCTTATAAAGCCAGTGTAACAGTGAAGAGGCTGGGCATGATTCACAGAACCCTCGCTTTTACCTTATAAAGCCAGTTTAACAGTGAAGAGGCTGGGCATGATTCACAGAACCCTCGCTTTTACCTTATAAAGCCAGTGTAACAGTGTAGAGGTTGGGCATGATTCACACAACCCTCGCTTTTACCTTATAAAGCCAGTGTAACAGTGAAGAGGCTGGGCATGATTCACAGAACCCTCGCTTTTACCTTATAAAGCCAGTTTAACAGTGAAGAGGCTGGGCATGATTCACACAACCCTCGCTTTTACCTTATAAAGCCAGTGTAACAGTGTAGAGGCTGGGCATGATTCACACAACCCTCGCTTTTACCTTATAAAGCCAGTGTAACAGTGAAGAGGCTGGGCATGATTCACACAACCCTCGCTTTTACCTTATAAAGCCAGTGTAACAGTGAAGAGGCTGGGCATGATTCACAGAACCCTCGCTTTTACCTTATAAAGCCAGTTTAACAGTGAAGAGGCTGGGCATGATTCACAGAACCCTCGCTTTTACCTTATAAAGCCAGTGTAACAGTGTAGAGGCTGGGCATGAACCAAACACCACACACTTTCCAAGTGAGAGCCTCTTACACTCAAACAATAGGGTTGTTTCAGTGAGGGTTTATCATTGTCTTACCTGCAAGGGACAGATCCCATCATTGTAGCAACATCACAAAACACTTACAGCACCGGTGACCCAACTAGATCAATAAAGCAGCAGCAGTTGCTGTTTCTTGCGAGTTGTAGTCGTCTCTGAATTTGCCTGAGCACTTGTTTCAAAATAGAACACACATAGTTTTCAGGTGACAACAATTAGAAGTTCATACAATAATCAGAGGTAATGTTTTGCAATATTTAATTTGATCCAATTAATTCATCATTGATGAAACACTGTACCCATGTGATAATCCATACCCAAATGAGTTCCACAGCTAAAACACCTCTTGAATCGCTTCTTTCCTTGATTAATTATACACTGTATACCTGCAGGATAATGAAGTCACTGAACCTCCCTTTCTGTCTCTTAAAAGCCTGCATTCTGGCTGAACAGCTTTGAATCCGAGTGACAGGTGAGTTGGGATGAGGTACTATTAGCTAAACTATGAAGCATGTTGTATGTTTTTTGACAGTGAATAATTTATAATTGGTTCTCAGCACTGTAACCTCTTAGTAATTTAAGTGGGAGTAAGTAAAACACTGTCCTTGGTACATTCAATTCCTCTACAAGGAAGAACAACAGATTGGAATAAAAAGGGATTTTCATTCAATTGGTGGATTCTATAGACTGTACTTGTAAAGCAATTAAAGCACCAAGAGTGAATGAATTGAATTTCACGAACAGGAAACAGGACCATTCAGTTGATGTGCAGTTATATCTGATGCCTGTCTCTGTCTATTAAATGCTGTGACTAAATGGCCAGGTGGAACCAATGATTCATTTGTAGTCTTCAGAACAGCAGCGTGGGCACTTGCCTAGATAAATCAAGGCATTTATTCACACATGAATAATAACTATAGGACTGGAAAGGGGAACCTTGGCCACCCCTGGTATAGACACTACAACCCACAATTCTATAGTAGCTGTAGTAGCTTTAAAATCAGCACTAAATTGTGTCATTATAATTTATATTGCTTTTACTGTAGATCTTATCTAAATTCAAATTAATTTGGCATAATGATTGCCAATTACTTATATTTGCTTAAAGGTTGGTGTCCAAGTATCTATTTTTGTATTGAAAGTCATGCAATAAATGGAGCACAAGCGGAATGAATCTTTTCTGTTTTGATGTATTACTGATGTGTTAATCAAATACAAAACAAATCCGCCTTTGCTATGTGTATTCCATGACTTTTTATCCAGCTGAAAGTTCATTTTATTGGAACCTTGAGAAAAATGTTGTCTCTGACCTCAATAATTACAAGCTCATTTTATAATATAAATAAGACTATGATATCTTCCGAATGGATAAGTAGATATCGTAATATTAACTATTAACTAATGCAACACAATGTTCTTAATTAGTGTTTAATATTAGTCACTGGTGCCACGTATCATTTTGTTCAGCAGAATGTCCTGTTGTGTAGAATATATGACATTAAAATATGGTTCATCTTTCCCTTTTCAATTCATTTGCTGCAGACTAAGAAAGTCTTCAGCTACAAACATCTTGAGTTAAAGATCCGGTATTGTAGTGCATTATTTTTCAATCATAAACAATTTCTCCTTATCTCCTTATGCTGTTTTTCCATTCTCTCATTTTCCCATTTCAGAGACTCTTGGGTTGCCTGTGCATTTTCAATTTAAATCCCAGGAATAACATCAAAGTGCAGCTTGAAACAACACGACTTGCTTTCACAAGATGAACCTGCTGACTGTAATAGAAGTAGCCGGTCACTCCAAACCTGCCTCCTGGTCAGTGGAGGAGAACAACACTGTGGTTGCACTGGCTCTTCACTAAAACGACTCGCAACGACTGAAGTGCTTAAAATCATGCTTGTTATAAACATTTCAAAATGATTTACTAGGAGGTGCATTTTCAAAACCCATTGGTCCTGACCACAGCTGAGAATAAAAGGATCAATGTAGGCTCAATAAAATATAAAGGGTGATGTCTAGTCTACACGTCCGCTAAGTAGACCACGTTTATGCATCTGATGTATCATTCTATCTGTGGAACAGTACCAGTCTTCAAAGCAATGTAAAGAATATCCCCTTTGCACAGTTACAATCAAATTATTCTTGGCATTGAGATATGTCTCATTAAAAATTGGATGTTTTTTCTTCCACAGTAAGGATGCAAATAAAGTCCCGAAACAATGCTTAAATCTAAAGCAAAAGTTGTCACTAACTTAGTTTCTGCTGTGGCCGCTCCCCTTGGGATATCCCCACAGAAATGCACCTCTCTTTTGTTGTTGTGCAATTGGAACCTCTAATTGCCCTTGCTGTGGTGAACCTCATTTATCACAGAAGAAAACATTGTATAATGAACTCGACAGTACTGTATTGCTGAAAGGTATCTGGGGACACATTCCACATTATAATGCAAGCACTCCTGCTGTTTCTGTTAATAAGCTTATCCAATAAACTTATATATGCAGTTAACCAAGTGTTTAAGTAGTAGCAGTATTATTTTTTGTAAAATGTACTGGGTTGACAGTTGCCTTAGGAATAATCAGGTAGCTGCAGCGTACATAATGCATGGTGTTTAACACTTCACCAGTACGAAGCTTCATTGTTTGTCTGGGGGAAGGGAGGGGCATTATTGGGATTTGAATTATGCATGGGCATACAAACCCTAGATGGGACGGACCCCTATAAACTCTTCACAGCACTATGTAGGAGGCTATGAGAGGGGGTTGCATTTCATTCAGTGGAATGCAACTAATGGGGAAGTAGAGCGAGAGCTCTTTCACGATTGTGCATTAACTCGTCACATTCAGTTAATGCGACATGATAACATGTGCTGCTCGTTTATCTAGCCATATTAAATACAGTGATTTTTTTTGTTAGTCGTATTGGCATCTATTATTATTAAGAAAAACAAAACATTTAAATTGAGCAATTATTGAAAGAATGTCTGGTTGAGCAGTACCTTAAAAATACTATTGCATATTATTTTTCTGAGCAAGTTAAAAGGAGAGACTCCTGAAGGGAAACCCATCATTCCCATGTGTGGAACTAATCCATTGATAGCAATACTGCTCAACTCAAACCTGCCATTGCATGTGTGGAACAAATCCATTGATAGCATTACTGCTCAACTCAAACCTGCTCATGCCATGTATGGAACTAATCCATTGATAGCAGTACTGTTCAACTCAAACCTGCTCATGCCATGTGTCCCTGCTCGTGCCCTGCGGTCTCAGGATCTTGGGTTATTGGTGGAGCTCAGAGGTAGACTCTCTACCCAGAGAGCATGTGCCTTTCAAATGATATTAGGGACTTGGATTGTGTTTAATCCTTCAAAGCTAACTTGAAGTCGTATTTACTGTATATAGCTTGGTCTTTGCAACTGCCTAGGCATGAAAGTGTATTCAGTATGTTCAGTGCTCTGAGGTGTGTCTCACATGAAAAGCACTTTATAAGTCTAAGTTTGTTGTCGTTCTTGATGATGTTTAACAGCCCGCTCTTCCTTGAATGATGAGGATTTGGGGATCTGTGGGAAAGGGACATTGGAAGGCCATCACAAGTCTGTCAGGCGCACCAGGGAAAAGCATCATTCTAGCTGCAGATGCAGCCAGGCAGCTGATCCGACTGGGCAGCATGCCAGCTGTAAAGCAGCCCTAGTGTGGTAGGTGCAGGAACCAGGCCTTGCAGGACTGCCCATATTCCTGGTTCATTATTGCTGCCAACTCATCCTGCTAATATACTAGAATGCCTGCTGGTACAGGGGGGTTGTGTACTGATGCACTATTCACTGTGGACTTAGTAACCTATTAGACGTTGTTTTTTATTTTTTGCTGTGTCTTTCATGGGTTGAAAAACACATGAGTGAGTGCTTTAATAAAACCTGTGAAAACCACTACAAAAGTTACAGTTTATATGTTGATTGAGCTTGAATCCACCATGATCAGTAGCTGACTTTGTCGGTATGGTAGCTCAACTACCAGACAGTAAAGCCCTCTAATCGGGGTTGTGATTGGCTTAACTATATTCTGTAACTGCTTGTGGCATTCCTCCATAGATTAACTTGTGTGCTCAATTTCATCACAAAGACAATGTTGTTGTCTTTGTTAATATTTTGTGAAAAGATGGTTTCATCAGTCACATGCACATTTTTCTCTGACTCCAACCCGCTGTCTACGATGTCTACTGAACCAAGTCTGGTTTTGATGGTAGTGTGGTAGAAAGAGGCTGTCACCAATCACTAAACCATGAAGGAGACACATTTTCAACAGAGTAATAGAGCTGGACTAATTTAAACCTTAATTTAAGTTTCAAAGCATTGACCATACTGACTAACTGCAGTCCTCCAAACCTCTACAGCCTCCCCCCCAGTAACACTGCTGTACTGCTGTCCTGCCTCAGAGACTCAATGTCAGATCACCTGCCAGACCTCCCAGCCTTTACAGCCTTCCTCCCCCAGTAACACTGCTGTACCACTGTCCTGCCTCAGAGACTCAATGTCAGATCACCTGCCAGTCCTCCCAGCCTCTACAGCCTTCCTCCCTCCACCAGTAACACTGCTGTACCACTGCCCTGCCTCAGAGACTCAATGTCAGATCACCTGCCAGACCTCCCAGCCTTTACAGCCTTCCTCCCTCCTCCAGTAACACTGCTGTACCACTGTCCTGCCTCAGAGACTCAATGTCAGATCACCTGCCAGTCCTCCCAGCCTCTACAGCCTTCCTCCCTCCACCAGTAACACTGCTGTACTGCTGTCCTGCCTCAGAGACTCAATGTCAGATCACCTGCCAGACCTCCCAGCCTTTACAGCCTTCCTCCCTCCTCCAGTAACACTGCTGTACCACTGTCCTGCCTCAGAGACTCAATGTCAGATCACCTGCCAGTCCTCCCAGCCTTTACAGCCTTCCTCCCTCCTCCAGTAACACTGCTGTACCGCTGCCCTGCCTCAGAGACTCAATGTCAGATCACCTGCCGGTCCTCCCACCCTTGATCTGTATCTTCCATGTCAGCTCAGACCCATTAGTGAAATCATGCATATCCATGACAGAGTATTTGAGAGGAGTTACAGCACACATGGTCATCATGTTAGTAATGGAATGAAATGTTTCCAGACGTACTTGTATGAATAGGTTATGTTTCAAAACCAAACGGAAGAGTAATTTCCTAATTATATCGACGCCATCAAGGTTGTTGTCAGCCTTTTGTTGTTGCCTTTCTCGTTCCACTTTTTTTTATTTAATAGAGCGCACTCAACATGTCAGTGATAGTGCAGTTTTCTCAGCTTAAGAATGTGCAGTTGATATGGGATTTGATTGACTGAGAGCTTATAGTCAATCGTTCAATTACTAGTTGAGCAACCCTGGGCAGGGGCCGTATCTGAAAGGTATTGGAAAGGCAAGAGGCAGTTGAAGGCACCACTTTGTGGCTTGGAACTTGGGTTCAAGCCATTCATGAAAAAGTGGCTTTGTGATCTCTTAGCTTAACACTGGGGACCTGGAGGGGTAACTGCTTGCAGACTTAGGGAGATATGCATACTTTCCAAGTAATTTCATAGAAGAATTCAAAGTTGTTAGGTATTAATTAGATTGAAATGTGTTAATTACTCACACAAAACAAAGCGTTTCCTTGGCTGCCCTTGTTTACACAATTACCAACCAGGCAGTATAATTTAATACAGAACCTGTCGAGAGCAAGCCAACTGAAGCACTCTGAGACAATGTATCATGTGTCTTACCTCTCTTTTATCCTTGTCATATAAAATCCTTTTGATTTCACTTTGCTTGTTACGTCATCTCTGCAGTGAATTATAATGATTAAACTCTTTGACAAAATATATATATATATATATTCCAGTATGTACAGCAGTAGCTCTACAGTTGGGTCTAAAAAAAGGTCACATAAATGTCTCTTTAATTGCCATTGATTGGTACTGAATTGGAAAAGTGAGGAAAAGGCAGAGTTTCTTTAACAATATAAGTATAGGGTTTGCTTGATTGCACTTAATACCTGCTGATAAAAAAAAATACATTCTTAAAAGGAATTGCTCAGAAAATCAACCCTAATGCAGACTGAGCGGCAGCTGACAGCGTGAGGCATATTTGTTAGAGGGCCTGCAGGAGGGCACCTTTTATTGAGCAGCGTATTTTCTGAATCTCATGATGTTGGTTTAAAAGCAATAAAAATGTGCAACCTGCCCTGTCCTTGATAAACCGACTGCAGTGCAGTGTTACAACATTAGAACGTTTCATAAGATGAAAGTATTAATAAGCCATTCAAGATGTTTTAAAAAAAGTTATGGTTACCCTTTACATGTTGTGGTGTTTTCTGACATGTGTGGCTGCCTTTACAGCATTGTTAGATTGACATTTAGCCAGGAATGACAAATAAAGCAAGAGAAAAGTATGGCAATTGGAATGTAGTTTCCCAGATTCTCTCTGTCAGCATGCAAGCACACACACCTAGTACAGTAGTTTCATGTTGCACAGAACGCCACACTAAGGTATGCTGTAGTTATGTTTGCAGGTTGTGAAATGTACACATGTACACTTACAAGACAAGACATAGGGCAGCAGTGTGGAGTAGGTTAGGGCTCTGGACTCTTGACCGGAGGGTTGTGGGTTCAATCCCCAGTGGGGGACACTGCTGTTGTACCCTTGAGCAAGGTGCTTTACCAAGATTGCTCCAGTAAAAACCCAGCTGTATAAATGGGTAATTGTATGTAAAAATAATGTGATATCTGTATAATGTGAAATAATGTATAATGTGATATCTTATAACAATTGTAAGTCGCCCTGGATAAGGGAGTCTGGTAAGAAATAAAAAATAATAATTGCAAAGCTAACCAAACTCCCAAAAAGCAACTTGTCTGTATTTCTCTTAATATATATATATATATATATATATATATATATATATATATATATATATATATATATATATATATATATTATCTGGTTTGCCCAGTTATTTTACATCCCATTTTCTCCCCAGTTTGGAATGTCCAATCATGTTTTCCCCTCACCGCAGCAATTCCCCACATAGCTCAGCAGATCCGAAGGTTCAGTGGGACTCCTCCGATCCCATGACCAAGCCAGCTTCCTCTTTTACACCCAGGAACTTGAGAGTGGATGTCAGTGACCTACCGGCCTCTGGAGGACAAAGGCCAGCCCTGCAGGTGTCTGCTGTGAGCTCATTGGGCACACGGCCAGCAGGGTTCGCTGTAGTGCGATGAGGAGAAAGTCCCTGCCGGTTTTGTCTCCCAAACCCATGGGAGAGCCAGAACCAGTGCGATGCTCCCTTCAGAATACCCAGTGAAGACCAGCGACTCCGCACAGTCAGGCCATGAACCTGCACTGCATGACTCACCCTGCACACCACGTGGCTGCACGCTACCAGCTGAGCCACTCTGGGACCTCACTAGAATATTTATATTCTTTTTGAAAGTGCCTCAAGAAAAAAAATCATTGAATATTGTCAAACCTCATTTCAATACATATTTAACTTTGGGGAGGTGATTGAATAACTGAGAAAACTCCATGCCAGTTATAGGGAACATTGTCAGTCTGGATGAACAGTTTGAAATTCAGCAGTAAGCAGTTCTTTTTTATTTGAACGCACACCACTTGATAATATACCCGTGAAGACGATGGTACACACAGAATTTTAAACGCTTGTATTGCCTTCATTTTCTTGTTTGGATATTTTGTATTCACAAAGATGTTGCTTTGAATTGAACTGGCACTAATTACAACTTTACTTAATACTCCTGCTTAAGCGATGTGGGCGTCACTTCATTAATTTTCTATTGGCATGCTATTAACTCATGTTGAATGCATTTATTAATTCCATGTTATTAAGACAAACTGGAGGTAACCTTTAAAAATCACGGTACTGACAGATTTTTCTAAACAGCAATAAAAGAGTCTTTCAATTTTTCAGATTGTTTAATGCTCACGTTCCAGTGAGGTATGAGTCTCGTCTACTGGTGAGGGAATGAAAAACTAAGGAGTAAAAATGTTATGTTAGATTATCTTTTGCAAAACAATGTGCTCAACAAACTAAACCCCATAAACCGGACTTACAAAAAGGCCAAAACCGATCAGCATCCTCATAAGGGGTTCCATCGCAAAAGAACTGCCCAAACCATTCAAATAAGACATCCCCTCAGGGTCAATCTGGGGGGCCAACAATTCAAAAAAGGGCAGTTATGTTCTCTTGTCAGTCTCTTTACCACACCGCTGCTAAAATCTGGCACTCTTTCAACCCAGTGAAGTTTCAAAGCAGTCAAATGCACAATTACACAACTGTCCCTGTTTCTGTCGCCGATTTTTTATATTTCATTAAAAAAAGGTAACATTTTAAAATAATGTTCGCAAATTCATAATGAATTCCAACTGAATACCACAGGAACAACACCTGAAGATCTGATGCACTTCCTCTGAGTTCTGAAGTCATTTTGAATTCAGTCCTGTTAATTAATGTGGAATGAATGAACACTTCACACAATCTGCTAATTCATGCATTAATGCATAGCGTATAATAAAAATGTATACAGAAATAATTCTATTCTTTGGATATTCTACAGCATATTTCATGTACTGTATAGAGCAACATTACCTTCAGCATATACAGCACATGCTTGCCTCTGAAAGCTTGAAATATGATATCATCGAAATAATGATCATATAACACACAAAGGGTTTACAAGATGTGTTAAAGTGAGCATTGGGTCCTAAAACAGAACCAAGCTCTCAATCCATACACTGCAATACAACTTCCCTTTGTGCCCTTGAGTTGCATTTCAAGTACAGAAGTGTAGAACACATTCCTATGGTGAGCAGTGTCTTTGCCTTTTATCTTCTTTACAAGCCATTTCCTCTGTATTTTCTACTTCAGGATTAGCAGGACTGCTTGGTGTTCCACTGGGTGTGAGCCCTGTTCTAAGTGCCTTTCTCTTGTAAACAAGGGCTGCTGTAGTTTTTGTCGTGTTTATTCTCACAGAGATAACACGCTGTATGGAAGGTATTATCATCTTAGTTCAGCATGGCACTGCTGGCAGCCTTTTAATTGATTTTTAAAATTTATATATATATATATATATATATATATATATATTGAGAGGAACACAGTGACTGTGTTGGGAATATACAGTATATAGGTTTAAGTAAGTGTGAATGAGGGAACTGACTGGGGAATGTGGAAGGTAGAGTTATTTTTGGAGTGTTCAAGTTCTGTATTTAACTTTCACTCAAAACACTTCTTTGTCATTGTATTTTCAGATACCTTGGAAAGTAGCATCCATTTAAAACAAAACCAGTTGGTACTTTGTTTTAATGGCCTTCTTTAGTGTGCTAATAAATATTACAAGGTTTGTTTGCTATGTAAGGGTGTAATAGTCAGAAATGTAAAAACATAACACCCACATACATACAGCATGCAGTTTGAGCACTCTAAACAGAAGCAGATACATTCAGTACACACACCTTACTGTCAGCTTTTAAAAGTAAATCAAACACATTTACACAGCACACTGTGCTGAATGTTACTCAGAATGACAGCATGAAGCACTCAATCAGTCTAAAGAAAAGTCTAAAGAGACGTTGTGCAAGTCAAGCATTGCAAACGTTAGGCTCTTCTTGTATTGTTATAAACAAGCTACATTTTAATTGTATACAACACATGACATGCTAGTGCAATCACAAACATATTCTGTGCTTTAGCATTTCATTTTTTTTCCCAAAGTACATGAAAATCAAAGAGCAAGGCTGACACAATAAAACTGCCACCGCAAGAATCAAAATATATTCGAGAAATATTTTAATTTTAATATCTTCAGCAGTGAAGTTTACAGTAATGTAAACGTCTTTGAACAGGTGGTTCAGATCAGATATCTGTCAAAAGAAGAACTGGATAAGTAAAAGAACTATTTGAAAAACGTGGGTGTTATTCATAGATGGCATAGTTTTCAATATAGACTCACATTACTAATGCAATCACAATGTCATTGTTTTTAAATATGATAATTCATATCAAATACAGTACTGTATCCATGGCAAGGATATCAAACAATAATAAAAAAAAAAAACTATTCTTGGAAACCCAAATAGAAACAAACCAGCAAAAAAAAACCCCAAAAAAACATGCTGTAGAGTTATATTTTGCAGCACTGCACAATCACAAGGTGGGTTTGCATTCAGATTCTCATCTGTGGTCTGCATTACACTTACATATCTGCATGTGCCCTTTTTTCAAAACTCCTTTTTCCCAAACATTAAAGCTTAATTTAATTTTAAAACATCTGCTTTAATCTACTCTGATTTATATAAAGGGCAAGCATGCGCAATAATGCATTGATGTCAATATCGACATCATTCGCTAGGAAGCTGTTCTGCATCACAAGCACACCTGATTACACAGGCCCAGCTGAGCTTCCCTGGGAGACGCCAAGATCAAATATTCATTGTGGGATCAAAATAAGATAAAAAGCTAGTTTGTTAAAATACGTTTTCAACTTCCCTGACAGAAGGCAGTAGATCATTTCATAATTTAAGAGCTTTACAAGAAAAGGTATGGGATACATTACCATTAGCGCACGGGTATTCAATGTAATGTTTACACTATATCCCATATGGGATGAGAGTGTTCATTTCTTTCTGTAATGTTTGGAAGAGAGTGTGCATTTCTTTCTGTAATGTTTGGAAGAGAGTGTGCATTTCTTTCTGTAATGTTTGGAAGAGAGTGTGCATTTCTTTCTGTAATGTTTGGAAGAGAGTGTGCATTTCTTTCTGTAATGTTTGGAAGATATTTTTATACGACCTTCAAAGTGGTTATGACGGGGGGGGGGGGGTGCAGGTAGTTGCTTGATATACTGTACATAGAAATATTGATTGATATATATATATATATACAGTATATATATATATAAATGTAGCTCTGTAGATATACTCTAATGGGGGTTATAATTTGTAGTATTGTGTCTTTAATTTTTTAAACATGATAAATGGGATAAAAGCAGAAGAGAACAGGGATAATGCCCTGGGAGATGCAATTCACTCCATCAGAAGAGATCAAGCTTGTTCTTATGGGTTCGTTGTTCTGCTTATCCCTGCTGGGTCCTTCCGGCTGCTCATTAAAATAACACTGGTCTACAGGTATGCTTTGCTGCTATGATGTGCAGTCTCATTAAGAAAGCATCTTCGTGGGTGCTGCACAGTTTACATGAAAGGTCCAAACTGTTTGAGTTTACTGTCCTGGAGGGTGGAAACTGGCTTAGTGCATTTTGGTGTTCCCAGTGCAGCTGAACGTTCCCCTAAAACATTTATTGTATGCATTTATTTTTAAGGACATATGTAATCTGAAGATTCTAACATAAGATAGTAAAATATACCTTCCCCCATGCCTGCAATAAATCTGTGGCAGGGAGAGGTATCCTGGTTGCAATTTTGATGTTAAATGATTTTTTGTCACTGTGTGGTAGGGTTAGGGTTAAACTCCTGTGACTGATTAATTATCATCTCCCCGGTTCTCACCATTCCAGCCATGTGAGACTGTGTCAGCAAACAATACCAGCTCCCCAGATTGCTGTACCTGCTCTCTTCATGCTACTGTGATTCCTGCCCTCACTGGTCACCCTGTCCCAGGAAACTTGAATTAGTGTCACCCTCAAATACGTGGCCATAACACATGAGGAAGGAACATATGCATTTGTTCAATATATATATATATATATTGTAACACAGCAGGGAGGGGGTTAAAGCCTCCCTGAGTGGAAAACATGTGCGGAATGCACATTTGTTTAATTTAATTGTTTTACTTTATTGTTTAATTGATTTGTTAATTGTTTTATTATTAATTATCCCCTGCACCTGTTAGCTATTGTTAAATTAAAACCAGGTGCAGGGTATTTAAGAGAGGCAGCTAGTCTGCTCAAGGCTGCTGAGGAGAAGGAGGCAGAAAGGTGTGCTCTGCTTCCTGGCAGGCGGGAGTTAAAGAGTAAGTGCTGTATAAAACCAGTGTGTTTTGTAAGGACGGGGAAACAGCGTAGCTGTCCCGTGTTAGCCAGGGTGTTCCTGTGTGTCAGTTAGTGCTCGTACAGAGCTAGGTGTTTATTTTGTGTGTTTTGTTTGATTTTTGTGTTTATTAAAATAGTGCACCAGCGCTTAAAATCCATTTCTGTCGTGTTGGGTCTATTTTTAAAGGGGCAACGAACCCGAGTGGGTGAAGTTCTTTTACAATATAGTATATATATCCTTCAGGCGGTCCAGAATCATTTAAACTAGAAAGGAAGGGGGGAGAAAACAAAAAAACTGAAGGGAGACCACATCAAAACAAGGGCAACAACTCAGGTAAGACAACTATTAAATGTATTTATCTTAATGCTAGAAGTCTCAGAAACAAAATGTTAGAACTTGAAGCTACTGCACTAACAAGTAACTACGATGTGATAGGTGTTACAGAAACTTGGTTGTCTGAGAGTGATGGAGACGAATATAATATTAGTGGGTACACACTGTATAGGAAAGACAGGCAGGACAGAAGAGGCGGGGGGGGGGTAGCACTATACATAATAAATAGCCTTGAAGCCCAGGTGTTAAATCAGGACAAAGAATGCAATGCAGAATCAATATGGGTCAGAATAATGGACACAAATTCAAAGGGCATAATAATAGGAGCATGCTATAGACCGCCAAATTCAGACGCTGAGCAAAATAATCTGTTGTACAATGACATTCGAAATGCGTGTAGAAAAGGAGAAGCTATACTAATGGGGGATTTCAACTTCCCTTGTATAAAATGGGAAAACCCAATGGGGAGCACGATGGACGAAATTGAAATGGTGGAAATGACAAATGACTGCTTCCTAACGCAATTTGTCAAGGCACCGACTAGAGGGGAGGCATGCCTTGATTTAGTCTTTTCAGATAATGAAGACAAAATAACTAAAACAGAGGTCAGAGAGCCATTGGCAAACTCAGACCACAACATGGTCTCATTTGAAATATTTTTTAAAACCCCAAAAGTAATGACTAAAGCTAAGATTTACAATTTTAGAAAAGCAAACTATGAAGGTATGAAACATAGACTAATAGAAGTAGATTGGAGTAAAATAGAGAAAACATCCACAGAAAAAGGGTGGCTGTTTTTTAAAAATGTAGTACTAGAGGCACAAAACAATTACATCCCAAAAGTAGACAAATCTAAATCTAAAACAAAATGGCCAAAATGGTTCAATAGATCAATTAAAAAAATATTCAGCGAAAAAAGGCACTTTACAGAGCGTTTAAAAGGGACCAAAAACAAAGCACACAGAAAGAGTACTTGGAACTGCAAACACAAGTCAAAAAGGAAGTTAGAAAAGCCAAGAGAGAGATAGAAATCAATATTGCTAAGGGGGCTAAAACCAATTCCAAAATGTTTATCCAATATTATAACAGCAAGAGAACATTCAAAGAGGAGGTTAAATGTCTAAGAGACACAAATGGCAAAATCATAGATGAAGAAAAAAAAATAGCAAATATATTAAATGATTACTTTTCACAGGTTTTTACAAAGGAGGACACAGACAACATGCCCCACATGTCGACCTGTTCCTATCCAATTTTAAATAACTTTAGCATAACAGAGGCAGAAGTGTTAAAGGGACTAGGAGCTCTTAAAATAAACAAATCCCCTGAGCCGGATGAGATCCTCCCAATAGTACTCAAAGAAATGAAAGAAGTTATTTACAAACCGCTAACCAAGATCATGCAACAGTCTTTTGACACAGGGGTTGTACCGACAGACCGGAAAATAGCAAACGTAATACCGATCCACAAAAAGGGAGACAAAACCGAACCAGGTAACTACAGACCATTAAGCCTGACTTCTATTATATGTAAACTTATGGAAACTATAATGAGATCCAAAATGGAAAATTACCTATATGGTAACAATATCCTGGGAGACAGCCAGCATGGTTTTAGGAAAGGGAGATCATGTCTAACTAACCTACTTGACTTTTTCTTATGTTCTTATGACTTGACTGTTCTTATGTTCTAATTGAGCTGTTTACTGTTTAGCAGAATGATTTACAGTGCAGTGCATGATCCTGTTTTCTTCCAATCATATTCTGTCCTTGGCAAGGCCAGCGATGCACTGTATTTGAATAGTTAAGGACATGTGGAATGAGGAGTGTTCTGTTTAAGATTACACACTGCCCAGAACGTGGGGCTCTCCTTCACCTGTGTAAACAAAAAAACATGCTTTGCACAATAACTAAAGTCCCAGAAACACACCATGTATACAAGCATGAATGTGCCATGGGTTCAAAACTACGATGCCTTCCCAAGCCTGACAATCACTTAATGGGCCTGCTTTTACAGTAGACGTATACATTTAGTCATCTGCCATAAAGGGTCTGCACCTGACTTATTCAATAATACCAATGAAATGAGAGTGGGGGAGATAGCTGTGACGGTGCTACTAATATTAGCAAACAGTAGATTCACAGTGGCTTTTCAGAGGCATTGAAATGCCACATTTATCATATAATGTATAAGTCAATATCAGTCAAAACGGATGACTACATGAAAAATGAAGTGCGTGTGTGACTCACAAGATGACAGGCTCCGAGCACTATAGCAAAGAGATTGATGGAAGGTACAGTAATGTTGCCATCGCGTTGAACTGAGCAGTGCATTTGTGTCGGTGATATCCTGTAGAGACTCGAGTGGAGCACACTTTGTGCAAACATTAAGAGAATTGGAAAACCGATTCATCTTGTAATACAACTGGAACAAAATGCTTCAATCACATTCAAATAAAAATACCTTTGATTAAAAACAAAGAACATACGAAACCCGATCTAAACAATGTTCCTTGCTTGCATCGATTCTGTCCTGATAATGGGAATAATTAGAACACAATATATAAAGCATTTAAGATCATGTGCAATGGGAATGCAGCTATTGAGAAGCAAAAGACTGCTGTAATATTCAAGCTCAGTGTTCACGGTTGCTATGACAACACATTCATAGTGGAAGGGACATGTGTTTAAGTTTTGAACAGTGACTATGTTCCTGCTATCTGTCAGAGGAGAGTAGACTATGAGATGATTGCACAGTGCTGTTTCAATTCTCACTATTTTTGTTAAAAAAGGCTAAATGTGTTGAAAGCATTAAATTATATCAAGCTTCAGCATACCATTTCCTTTACAATATATGTAGATAAGTATCATAGTAGTTCTTTAAAATTGCAATGTAATAGTTTATGGGCCCAAAGAGAAAGCATGTATAACCTGTAAAGATACAGGCTAGTGCGGAGTGCAAACCCAATGCTTTGTTCAGATACGTCATGAATATTCAGATAAGATTCACATCTTTGTCGGATTCAGTTCTGATGTAGGAAAACCTTAATCTATGCAAGTGCATGAATGTATTTTCAGCAATGAGTGGTGCCTGTATCAGGCTGTGTGACTGTACTAGGCAGCTAAGTGTCACACCAGATCATACATTAGCAAAGGTGTCTCTGCATCCTATTGAATTAAAACTATTAATGATAGACTGGGTTTAACTTTTTCTTTTTGCTACAAATGAAGGAGATTTTAAATGATGGACTTCTTATCAGTGTACACTCTGTACTGGGTATTTCAGCTGAAAAGAAAATCTGTCAGGACAACTCTGTTAAACAAGTGAAAATAACAAAAGCACAATGATAAACTAGGCGAGTGCAAGAATGAAATGCAATTAGGATCAGCGATGAACAATTAACGTAATGTGTCACCTCTGAAATAAAAATAAGGTGAAACAGAATCAAGCTCAGTCAAGATAGAAAGGTATAAACAACTGGCATTGTTTTGTAATTAACAGCTTTTTCGGAGTTTAATTAGGAAACAGATCAGCTCAAAAATAAAACCCGGAAAAATCACTGCGCTGCCTCACGAATCTAAAGTACCGATGGCCATCTTGTTTACAGTTACAGATAACTATAAAACTGAGTGACCAATCACCAGCAAGAAGACATGCCAATTTGGATGACGATCGCTGTCTTTATCCTCTCAACCTGCCTTTGTCACTTCAAATAATGTATTTTTAGCAGTTTGTAAATGCTACAGAAAAACACAAAGACACTTCTGCACGTTCTCCACCCCTCTCCGACACAGACCTTGAAAAATATAACTGAAATCCGAGACGGCATTATTTTTTAAATTTTTTTACTCCTGCTGAAACAACAGCGTCTTGCACTCACAAAAAAAATATATACATATTGAGTGCCGTCTCAACTCAATGGCAATGTGCAATTCAGCACATCACAAATAAATATTTACTTTTGCATGTTTCAATCAAATCAGTGTACTCAGCTTAACTTAGTGTGCAGTTCAAAGTTATAAATGGGACTACTTTTGTGGTCATTTTATTGGCGTAAGAATATTTAATAAAAAAAAAAAAAACTAATGCCCTAAAAATCACCGCATTTACTCAAATTTAAGTTTCAATTTTGTGGCCAAAATAAAAGTTCAAATTTGGGGGAGCGACTTGGATTCGAGGTTTTTAGTTAGGGTACCAATTTACATTTGCATGTCAATTATTCTGGTGCGCTTGAACAAGATCAACTGTACACAGCACTGCCCTCTACAGATATTACTCTCGGTACAGTACAGGTATATTAAAATGGCTGCACAGCGAACTTCATGAACATTATTTAATGCAGCTTTTAAAAGAAAAGTAATTTTGTTTGCTGAAAAAAAGAGAAACTGCGTCATCTGAGATGTGTCAGAAGATGGAGACGCAATCGAAAGGCTATGCAATGTTATAATATTACCAGCATAGTACTGAAATGATCAACGCGGGTCCGGCTTCAAAATGAACAATCATTTATTTATATATCTTTCTTTCTCTATCTGGAGGAGCACAAGAAACAGGAACACTAAGGTATATATTGCTTAATGGCTGATTCTCCAACACTCTCTGATTCAGTGTTCCCTGCTGGCACCTAGGAATTAAAAAGTAATTTAACCATTAAATATTGTGTTTTTTCCATTATTATTATTATTTTTTTTTTTTGGTGTCCGTATTTGGGGGTGCGACTTGAATTCAGGGGCAACTTAAATTCAAGTAAACACGGTACTTCTGCTTTTTTTTCAATTCCACTGTTTGACCTGGATTATAAATGCAATACGGCCCTTCAGGATGTCTGTATATGTTGAATATCCGGACTTCTCGAGGGCTGGAGGCACTCGACTTCGTCTTGTGCTGAACAACGCCCCGAGGCGTCCGTCTACTTGCACACATGTCTATATATGGATATGTGTAAAGTATGGGTGCCTGAGTAGCAATGGCAGCTCATGTCCAGTGGTGCTCAGCATGTTTAAAGGATGGGTGACTCAGTAGCAATGGCAGCTCATGTCCAGTGGTGCTCAGCATGTTTAAAGGATGGGTGACTCAGTAGCAATGGCAGCTCATGTCCAGTGGTGCTCAGCATGTTTAAAGGATGGGTGACTCAGTAGCAATGGCAGCTCATGTCCAGTGGTGCTCAGCATGTTTAAAGGATGGGTGACTCCGTAGCAGTGGCAGCTCATGTCCAGTGGTGCTCAGCATGTTTAAAGGATGGGTGACTCAGTAGCAATGGCAGCTCATGTCCAGTGGTGCTCAGCATGTTTAAAGGATGGGTGACTCAGTAACAATGGCAGCTCATGTCCAGTGGTGCTCAGCATGTTTAAAGGATGGGTGACTCAGTAGCAATGGCAGCTCATGTCCAGTGGTGCTCAGCATGTGTAAAGGATGGGTGACTCAGTAGCAATGGCAGCTCATGTCCAGTGGTGCTCAGCATGTGTAAAGTGTGGGTTTCTCAGTTATCTGGTAGGTATTGATAGATCAGAAAGTGTTTGTACTCAATCACAATAAAGAACGCACAACAAGATGTGTACAGCTATGGCCAAAAGTGGAATGGAAGCCGCTGAATAATGTTACGTTAACATATTGAATTACACACCACCGCTTTGTAGTTTTCCATATACTTCATGAAAAACTGAGAAAAATGGAAAAATGTGACATTTTGAAATCTAACATGAAATACTGTACTACAATTATGGCTTCTGGTAGACTTTTTTCATGTCATTTTGAAGTTTCTTTGACTACATGATTTTAAATAAAATATCTAAATTATGTTCATATAGTTTTATTTTGTATTATGTCTCAATCCTAAAATTCTAGGTGATGCAAAACCTTTGGCCAGAGCTGCTGTAAAAAACAAACTTTGCCTTACCAGCATTAGCAATATTTGTGTTTTCAATGAATTTCCGCAGTGTAGCAGCCCGAGATGGCAATACCATGTACATGTTAGTCACAGTTTTGTGCTAGCTTGCTAATAAGAACCTATTCATTAAATGATTTAGCTTGGTAAATTGCCTCCTGTATTGCTTATACAGAAACTGTATGAGCTAATTAAACGTGCTCTCCTCTTCATCACCCATGCTATTCACTTACACATCGCATTCAATTCACACAGACACATCCACTGACATAGCATTTGATTCACACAGACACATACACTGCTAATCGATGCTGAGGCTTCTAATTAAAAACAGAAAATAAATGACTGTGCTTCTCAATTCATGGCTTGAACATACACTATGAACACTACTAAACTTCTTTAAATATGTACGAATTATGATGTCACCTAACTAAGCATACACAGGCAAGCAGAATAAGGAGTTCTACTAAATTTTAAATGTTGAAGACACTCTGACCATTAAAATGTTACTACCCAAAAGAAAGGAAAAACCCTGCCAGCATTAAGTGAAAATGACACGTCATCAACTGACCAGAGAGTTCATTGACGTTCGTATTCCGTCTGACCAACACATACAGGATTTGTACATGATCTCTGAATTCTGATGAGATGGGAGACATTGTTTGCCATACTGGAGAACATACTGAGAACTGATTTCACATCAGTGGGGTGGCGCGGGGCTCCATGCACTCAGTGGGGTGGCGCAGGGCTCCATGCACTCAGTGGGGTGGCGCAGGGCTCCATGCACTCAGTGGGGTGGCGCAGGGCTCCATGCACTGTGGGGTGGCGCGGGGCTCCATGCACTCAGTGGGGTGTCGTGGGGCTCCATGCACTCAGTGAGGTGTCGTGGGGCTCCATGCACTCAGTGGGGTGGCGTGGGGCTCCATGCACTCAGTGGGGTGGCGCGGGGCTCCATGCACTCAGTGGGGTGGCGCAGGGCTCCATGCACTCAGTGGGGTGGCATGGGGCTCCATGCACTCAGTGGGGTGTCGTGGGGCTCCATGCACTCAGTGGGGTGGCGCAGGGCTCCATGCACTCAGTGGGGTGGCGTGGGGCTCCATGCACTCAGTGGGGTGTCGTGGGGCTCCATGCACTCAGTGGGGTGGCGCAGGGCTCCATGCACTCAGTGGGGTGGCGCAGGGCTCCATGCACTCAGTGGGGTGGCGCGGGGCTCCATGCACTAACTTGTGTAATATATACAGTACTGTGCAAAAGTTTTAGGCAGGTGTGAAAAAATGCTGTAAAGTAAGAATGCTTTCAAAAATAGACATGTTAATAGATTATATTTATCAATTAACTAAATGCAAAGTGAGTGAACAGAAGAAAAATCTAAATCAAATCCATATTTGGTGTGACCACCCTTTGCCTTCAAAACAGCATCAATTCTTCTAGGTACACTTGCACAAAGTCAGGGATTTTGTAGGCATATAGTCAGGTGTATGATTAAACAATTATACCAAACAGGTGCTAATGATCATCAATTCAATATGTAGATTGAAACCCAATCATTAACTGAAACAGAAACAGCTGTGTTGGAGGAATAAAACTGGGTGAGGAACAGCCAAACTCAGCTAACAAGGTGAGGTTGCTGAAGACAGTTTACTGTCAAAAGTCATACACCATGGCAAGACTGAGCACAGCAACAAGACACAAGGTAGTTATACTGCATCAGCAAGGCCTCTCCCAGGCAGAAATTTCAAGGCAGACAGGGGTTTCCAGATGTGCTGTCCAAGCTCTTTTGAAGAAGCACAAAGAAACGGGCAACGTTGAGGACCGTAGACGCAGTGGTCGGCCAAGGAAACTTACTGCAGCAGATGAAAGACACATCATGCTTACTTCCCTTCGCAATCGGAAGATGTCCAGCAGTGCCATCAGCTCAGAATTGGCAGAAAACAGTGGGACCCTGGTACACCCATCTACTGTCTGGAGAAGTCTGGTCAGAAGTGGCCTTTATGGAAGACTTGCTGCCAAAAAGCCATACCTCCGACGTGGAAACAAGGCCAAGCGACTCAACTATGCACGAAAACACAGGAACTGGGGTGCAGAAAAAATGGCAGCAGGTGCTCTGGACTGATGAGTCAAAATGTGAAATATTTGGCTGTAGCAGAAGGCAGTTTGTTTGCCGAAGGGCTGGAGAGCGGTACACCAATGAGTGTCTGCAGGCAACAGTGAAGCATGGTGGAGGTTCCTTGCAAGTTTGGGGCTGCATTTCTGCAAATGGAGTTGGGGATTTGGTCAGAATTAATGGTCTCCTCAATGCTGAGAAGTACAGGCAGATACTTATCCATCATGCAATACCATCAGGGAGGCATCTGATTGGCCCCAAATTTATTCTGCAGCACGACAACGACCCCAAACATACAGCGAAAGTCATTAAGAACTATCTTCAGCGTAAAGAAGAACAAGGAGTCCTGGAAGTGATGGTATGGCCCCCACAGAGCCCTGATCTCAACATCATCGAGTCTGTCTGGGATTACATGAAGAGAGAGAAGCAACTGAGGCTGCCTAAATCCACAGAAGAACTGTGGCTAGTTCTCCAAGATGTTTGGGCCAACCTACCTTCCGAGTTCCTTCAAAAACTGTGTGCAAGTGTACCTAGAAGAATTGATGCTGTTTTGAAGGCAAAGGGTGGTCACACCAAATATTGATTTGATGTAGATTTTTCTTCTGTTCACTCACTTTGCATTTAGTTAATTGATAAATATAAACTATTAACATGTCTATTTTTGAAAGCATTCTTACTTTACAGCATTTTTTCACACCTGCCTAAAACTTTTGCACAGTACTGTATATATACACCGTGTATATGTATATATATATATATATATATATATATATATATATATATATATATATATATATATATATATATATATATATCATTATGTCTCAATCCTAAAATTGTACATGATGCAAAACTTTTGGCCACAGCTGTATCTTATCTAATCTCAAGCACAGTTGATGCCTTGGGCTAGCATTGCCACCTGTTTGCCTTTGCTTATTGAAGCTGATAATTGAGGTGGTGCTTGTGCCAGCTGCTAAGGCTTACTTCTTATGGATGAGTGTTCGGCACCTTTCAGCCATGGCCATATGCCAAGGTATCAGTGCAGACATTGGCACATTGCGTGATTCATTTGAGGGTGGGAGTGAGGAGGGTCAGCATGTGGGCCAGGGCTGAATCATAAGAAAACTCTCTGTTATGTCACAATCAAAGGTCTAATAAAAACAAGTCTGTTTCACAGATAAGCCACAAAGAAAATAATTAAAATTAATCAAAATGTGACAAGGTTATCTGCAGCAAAATAAATTAAATCAAGTGCTTGCATATTCTAAATTGAGGTCTTGGTCTGAAGTGGATTTCAAAATGCTTTCTCCAGTTGATTTATAAACAACAACAAAAAGATCATTAGCTATGAATAGGTACTCTGCATCGGCAAACTGTGCATTTCAAGAGAAGAAGAAGGTCCAACCTTAACTCTTGACATTGCTGACATAGGCCTTGATGGGTTGCCATCCAGCCACGAGGGTCTTCTTCTGTGGGTCAAGACCAATCCACGTGCAAAAGCTTTCTCAGTGGTCACACCAGAAAACTGCTTCATGCTTTTAAAGGTACTCAGCAGGATCACTGGACTTTCTGCTCTTCTGCTTCCAGGGCCCCGTGTGAGGGGACCCACAAACTATATAAAACTGTTTAAACCGATCAACAATGTAATTAGTTACAAATCATGGATTTTAAACCCTTCCATCTCCGATTTACATCAGACTTGGTTCTTAGGGTTGTTTCAGGCAAACAAGTTAATATTTACATTTTTAGACTGATCGGGTCAAGGGGTCAAAAAGTTATAGAGAGGTCAAAATGTGGTTGATGGGTACCCCCTTAACATTAAGCAACCTTCACTCAAAAGCGGTTTGTGCGACAGACTTGTGGGAGGTGGCATTTTATTGGAAATCACATGACAAATCCATGAAGGTATAAAAATAAATTTGAAAGAAAACAAACGAAAGTTACACCTTAACAAAGTTTTTTACCTTTTGACCCTTGACCAGATCAGTCTAAAAATGTAAATTTGAGCTTGTCTGCCTGAAGCAACACCATGAACCCACTTTGGTGTAAATCAGAGATGGAAGGGTGTAATCTGTTGGGTGATTTGTCACGGAATGACCCTATCAGCATTGATGGATGTCTGTTCTCTTCAACATATGTCACTGTACACAGCTGCTGCGTTGACATCTTGCAATGACAATCACCCTCCGAGAAGGCAATACAAAGGATTGTCATACATTTTGCATACAGGTTAGATTTGCTGACAGACCACCTGCCAAAGACTACAGCAGAGGTGATTCCATTAGTGTCCACTAGAGGCATAATATATCCACAGGCCTCTCAATAATGTTCCTTGTATGCAAATAGAATTATGCAGGTACAGAGAGAGAGGCATAATTCAGTGTGCACAGTGTTTGATAAACCTAAGCTAAACACATAACCCACAACGAGCCGCTGAGGTCCTGTACTGCAGGGTGGAGAAGCGTTACCTTCCTGTAAATGCATAGGAATCCCCATGAAGCAAGGCCACCGAGTATGAGCAATGGTTTCTGTCATTCCCTGTAACCGTGTCTTATGTGAAGGTGTTTCCTTGTTGCAGAAAATGCCTTTAATACAACTCTCCCCCAGTCTGTTAACAATGTCAGGAGACACCAGTCTCTCTTTTGTTGTAACTACTATTTCTGAATCATCGCTTGCACCTATTTTGGACCTGCCTCTTTGCTGTGGGAGTAAGAAGATGGATGCTGACCAGGGTAAGTTCGGATGGTATGGTAGAATGTATTGATACATGGATATAGTTCTCTTCCTGTGGAATCTCTGCTCAGTGTTAGTCATTGCTGATTATTAGAACACACTCATAGATCACACGTCCTAGATCATGGGTAGCTCACCTGCTTCCGTTTTTTAAAATAAGCAAATCTGAGGCTGTAACTTTCAACTTACATTTTAGCCTTGAAAAATGTCAACTTCACAAACTACTATGATGCACTGTTGTATCTTGTACTGAATGTGTTTATTGAGTGATCAAAATACTAGTATATCATAAACGACATATTGTTTTGTGTGATGAATTCAATAATTGTCTATTTGTTTTTTGTGTTCAAATGGCTGGTGTAAATGTGGGGACTTGTCAAATTCTCGCTATTATTATTATTATTTTGTAATGTTGGACACAACCTAAATGAATTATAATACACACAACTCTGAAGGCTCTAAAATGATCTATTATAACTCCAGAGAATTGCATCTCTTTTTTTAACTTTTCTTTGCTGGTTTAAATATAATATAATATAAATATAATTACACCGGCCCTTGCGCTCCCACAGGGTTTGGGAAGAAATCATCTGGGGACCCCTCGTCTTGGCTTTCAGGAGCCCTACTGGTCAGGTGCCCCTCTAGTCTCTAGGGTTCAGTAGCTTGGTAATATCCGTTGCTTAAGCTCAGGGAACACAAAGCCACTTTTGTGGCTTGGAACCTGGTTTCAGGAGACTAGGTTTCAGGCCACTACATGGCATACCAGGGTAGACTTGGGGTTTGATAGGCCAAAAGTTACCTCAAACTATGTTTCCTGGTTACCTGGAAGCAGGATTCAAGCCACTGTTCTTGAAAAAGTGGCTTCATGTTCCTCAGCTTTAGGTTTGAGGGTAGAAATAGGGCTGTGAAACCGATTTAATGAAGTTTCTTTTCATATCTTGCCTAAAAGGGCAGACATTCTTCTTGGGAGATGGTCTGTCAACATTCACAAGAAAACTGATCCTCACTCCCCAAGCTGCCAGTGTGGTATCGGACCGTGTCTAAAGCCTTTTCAATTCCAGTAAGTGAAATCTGATTGCTGTCCTGTTTTCTCAGGGATGGAAATGCATGCTAATGCTGAGTCCAGCACGAATCATCTGATCTGTCTGGTGTCTTCTTATTTACTTAAACAAGCACGTCATTACATAAAGCCATGCTATCAAGAGGCTATTTGAATGAATAATTCATATTTAAAAAGTAATTAAGTAAATAAATGCAACAGCAAGACATTCGGCTCTGTACATTGTTTTAGATTACTTCTATTAATTCTGTGTAACTGGGACATGAAGCATAAATCTGCCATTTGAAATTACTGGTGTGTATGAACAGGTGTGCCACTTGAGTCCTGGCTTCTTTTTGCTCCACTGTTATTTGTCTGTGAGTCGGCAGTTTTGGGAGCAATGTCTTGTGTTAATTGTAGCTTTTCTTACAGTGTATTTGCTGGATGTCGTTTAGGAATATTTGTCAAAATGATTTTTGTTTCCCCCCTTTTTTACAGTAATAAATAGAGACCACAAGCTTTTTCACTAGACATGCATATGCTGGCACCGTCAAAGCAACAAAGACACTTGTTTCCTTTTGTCTTCAAGTTCATGGTAAAGTTACAGATTATTAGCCTTTTAGATGAATACATCTAATTACTGGCACACACATATACACACAACAAATACAGCAATCTGAAACTTGATGCTAGGATTGTCTCCCCATCTGTTTAGTGCCTACAGTCGTCTGCATTCACAGATTCCTTTTCCTACATGTACTACATCCTAATATAGGTCGTGATACGCCTACATAAACTGGGTTTCTACTTCTGCGCTCACTGGTCAATCTAGATGTTAAGACACCTCGTTCCCTGGTTTTGCATGGAAATCTCATTCTGCAAGTATTGCTTCATTGTTATTGGTCACACACACACACTATCACACACTTTACCCAGTGGAGGTTATTACAGTCACAGTGCACATGCAACGTATTCCATAAGAACTAAAGTGCAGACCTGGCAGCTTTGTTTTTTAAGTAGATAAACATCTCAGTGTCTCCTTGGGCAGGAATCCTTCAGCATCTCTGCCAACAGAGAGACAGCACACACAAAAGCAATTACCCCCCAGCTCTGAAAGGCAAGGGGGAAGATGTGTATTTTCTTTCTTTGACAAACTAGATATAATCCTTGATGGCTGTTTTGTTTGATTTAATGGTGAGTGGAGAATTGCTTCGAGAAGACAGGGCAAATTCTTTGTTTTTACTAAAGTCTATTAAAATGTACTCAGGCAGAAAACAAATGTTTCCCTGTACTCTCCTGATCCGAAGTTTTGGTAGCACCGGTCAATGCCATACAGAGGACAGCCTGTCCCTGCTTTGGTAACATCAGTCAATGCCATACAGAGGACAGCCTGTCCCTGCTTTGGTAACATCAGTCAATGCCATACAGAGGACAGCCTGTCCCTGCTTTGGTAACATCAGTCAATGCCATACAGAGGACAGCCTGTCCCTTCTTTGGTAACATCAGTCAATGCCATACAGAGGGTAAAGGAGCCTGTCCCTGCTTTGTCACCCCTGGAGGTCTTTGCTTTTGAACATTAAAGAAATAATCACTTGAAACTAGAGGGCTCACAGACAGAAGTATGCAGCTGGCAAGATGTAGACTTATTCACTGAAATGTGTTCCGAGTGCATCCTACATCCATCAAGTCTATCACAGCAAACTCTGGAAGTTCTATCAACTGTCATCCAGGACCATTTTTTCAATAACAAATGTGTGTCAGCATTGCTCTCCTAATCTATATGGGTGATATCTGAAATCACAGAGTGTTAATACTTCTGGTCCTGCTGTTTTCTCTGGTAAACGATGCCATTAAGGAAATGCATGAATGCCCAGGGATCTCAACTAATAAGAATCAACTGTTGGGTAATAAACCAAATAGATTTTGAAAATAAAAAATGTATTGCAATATTCTGGATGTGTGGCCTGAGGTTGCAGGAGAATAAACACACACACACACACACAGAGACACAGATTTCATGTTAAGTGGACTAGAAGTCAGCATTCACACAGCCTGTGCTTCATGACTGATATTCTACTTCAAGAAGAAGAGTTTATAACAGTTTATAGTTTTGGAATTGCTTGATATTGCTGCATGTTTAGATGTAATATCCTGGGTTAGTGCAGGGTTCTCTTTGTTGATGATTGCATGCTGCATGTTTAGATGTAATATCCTGGGTTAGTGCAGGGTTCTCTTTGTTGATGATTGCGTGCTGCATGTTTAGATGTAATATCCTGGGTTAGTGCAGGGTTCTCTTTGTTGATGATTGCGTGCTGCATGTTTAGATGTAATATCCTGGGTTAGTGCAGGGTTCTCTTTGTTGATGATTGCATGCTGCATGTTTAGATGTAATATCCTGGGTTAGTGCAGGGTTCTCTTTGTTGATGGTTGCATGCTGCATGTTTAGATGTAATATCCTGGGTTAGTGCAGGGTTCTCTTTGTTGATTATTGCTTGCTGCATGTTTAGATGTAATATCCTGGGTTAGTGCAGGGTTCTCTTTGTTGATGATTGCATGCTGCATGTTTAGATGTAATATCCTGTGTTAGTGCAGGGTTCTCTTTGTTGATGATTGCGTGCTGCATGTTTAGATGCAATATCCTGGGTTAGTGCAGGGTTCTCTTTGTTGATGATTGCGTGCTGCATGTTTAGATGTAATATCCTGGGTTAGTGCAGGGTTCTCTTTGTTGATGATTGCTTGCTGCATGTTTAGATGTAATATCCTGGGTTAGTGCAGGGTTCTCTTTGTTGATGATTGCCTGCCTCTCACGAGCACTCCCTGCCCTGTTCAGTATTTCAGTATGGGAGGGTTGGTGCACTGTAACAGATTGATTCTGGCAGATCAAATCCAGAAACTCATCCACATTTAGCAGGACTTGCAGGATACAGTAAAACAACCCTGTCATGATGTCAGGTAACTGTCGAGGGGACTAGATGGATGAATTCTCTGACAGCAGATCTTAAAATGCTTACATTTCCACATAACATCCTAACACTAACCCTAACTCTAAACCTAACCCCTTTCTGATACAATTGTGTATGTATATATATCGTGAAAAAAGATTTATATGTTAAGTACATTGTAACTATGCATAATAATATTGTAATACAAATATATGAATAACAAACTAACTAAGCTAACAAATAAATACATGAATAAAGAAATAAATGAAACCTCCTAAGATAAAGAAACACTAATTTCGGAAATCACATTAGCACGATTATTTAATAACGAAATAGGCATAATGAATGCTTGAAAATGCCAAAATCAGTGCTGCACACCGATTTGTTGATTAACACTGGAGTTATCTTTTACAACCTTTTGAAAATCCTGCCCAGAATGTCAAAACCCTGAAAAGCTTCAATGTAGTCCTACATGAGACACTTGAGGACCTTTTCTGCCGTTCTGCTGGTGCTCCTTACTGGTGCAGAATCTCTGGTAATATCCTCTGTTGAAATAAAGTTCAGAAACCTGTGCATTCCCTGGCAAACTCACTGTGGGGTCCACACTGCTTGTGGTGCCAGCGTATAGTGGGAATTACATTTGACACAATTGTGTCTAACTAATGTTTGTAACTAATTTTGCACCATAAAGTCAAATGAAACCTGAGGAATAATCATTCAAAACCTCTCTCTCTCGCTCTCTCTCTCTCGCTCTCTCTCTCTCGCTCTCTCTCTCTCATTCTCTCTCGCTCTCTCTCTCGCTCTCGCTCTCGCTCGCTCTCGCTCTCGCTCTCGCTCTCGCTCGCTCTCGCTCTCGCTCTCACTCTCTCGCTCTTGTTCTCTCTCTCTCTCTCTCTAAGCCAGGATTATGATATCTATGGGTTCCTGTAATTGAGCATGGCATTACATCAGTACCTGTGGATATACTTCTATTCCGTTCATTGTAGACACATACATGTAATTCACATAAGAAGCCTGAGACCAAAGATGTATGGCCTGTGGGGATTAACACATCTTTGAGGAAAGGGAAATCAATACAACCATTTCTGAATAGTTAAATAGCTTTGAGTGATACTGGTTCTCCACTGCACTTCAGCAGACTGTGATTACCCTATGCCTTTCTCTCAGGGAAGGCTGTCAGATTGACAGCAGAAGTCACTGTCACTGTCTGCAGAAATAATTACAATATAATAACATTAAAAAAAAAAATTAAAAGGCAGCTTCATAATTTGAAAGCCTAATTTCTTGAACTTAGTGGCACAGTCTCACTGTCCATCACTAACTGTTTGCGTCCTGTTTGCCATGCTCTCCAATGTCTTGGTCTGTTTGTCATGCTCTCCAGTGTCTTGGCCTGTTTGCCATGCTGTCCAGTGTCTTGGTCTGTTTGTCATGCTCTCCAGTGTCTTGGCCTGTTTGTCATGCTCTCCAATGTCTTGGTCTGTGTGTCATGCTCTCCAGTGTCTTGGCCTGTTTGTCATGCTCTCCAGTGTCTTGGTCTGTTTGCTCTGCTCTCCAATGTCTTGGTCTGTTTGCTCTGCTCTCCAATGTCTTGGTCTGTTTGCTCTGCTCTCCAGTGTCTTGGTCTGTTTGTCATGCTCTCCAATGTCTTGGCCTGTTTGTCATGCTCTCCAGTGTCTTGGTCTGTTTGCTCTGCTCTCCAATGTCTTGGTCTGTTTGCTCTGCTCTCCAATGTCTTGGTCTGTTTGCTCTGCTCTCCAGTGTCTTGGTCTGTTTGTCATGCTCTCCAATGTCTTGGTCTGTTTGCTCTGCTCTCCAATGTCTTGGTCTGTTTGTCATGCTCTCCAATGTCTTGGTCTGTTTGCTCTGCTCTCCAGTGTCTTGGCCTGTTTGTCATGCTCTCCAGTGTCTTGGTCTGTTTGTCATGCTCTCCAATGTCTTGGTCTGTTTGTCATGCTCTCCAATGCCTTGGTCTGTTTGTCATGCTGTCCAGTGTCTTGGTCTGTTTGTCATGCTCTCCAGTGTCTTGGTCTGTTTGTCATGCTCTCCAGTGTCTTGGTCTGTTTGTCATGCTCTCCAATGCCTTGGTCTGTTTGTCATGCTCTCCAATGTCTTGGTCTGTTTGTCATGCTGTCCAGTGTCTTGGTCTGTTTGTCATGCTCTCCAATGCCTTGGTCTGTTTGTCATGCTGTCCAGTGTCTTGGTCTGTTTGTCATGCTCTCCAATGCCTTGGTCTGTTTGTCATGCTCTCCAGTGTCTTGGTCTGTTTGTCATGCTGTCCAATGTCTTGGTCTGTTTGTCATGCTCTCCAGTGTCTTGGTCTGTTTGTCATGCTCTCCAATGCCTTGGTCTGTTTGTCATGCTCTCCAATGTCTTGGTCTGTTTGTCATGCTCTCCAGTGTCTTGGTCTGTTTGTCATGCTCTCCAATGCCTTGGTCTGTTTGTCATGCTCTCCAGTGTCTTGGTCTGTTTGTCATGCTCTCCAATGTCTTGGTCTGTTTGTCATGCTCTCCAATGTCTTGGTCTGTTTGTCATGCTCTCCAATGTCTTGGTCTGTTTGTCATGCTCTCCAGTGTCTTGGTCTGTTTGTCATGCTGTCTAGTGTCTTGGTCTGTTTGTCATGCTCTCCAATGTCTTGGTCTGTTTGTCATGCTCTCCAATGTCTTGGTCTGTTTGTCATGCTCTGCTCTCCAATGCCTTGGTCTGTTTGTCATGCTCTCCAGTGTCTTGGTCTGTTTGTCATGCTGTCCAATGTCTTGGTCTGTTTGTCATGCTCTCCAGTGTCTTGGTCTGTTTGTCATGCTGTCCAGTGTCTTGGTCTGTTTGCTCTGCTCTCCAATGTCTTGGTCTGTTTGTCATGCTCTCCAATGCCTTGGTCTGTTTGTCATGCTCTCCAGTGTCTTGGTTTGTTTGTCATGCTGTCCAATGTCTTGGTCTGTTTGTCATGCTCTCCAGTGTCTTGGTCTGTTTGTCATGCTCTCCAGTGTCTTGGTCTGTTTGTCATGCTCTCCAATGTCTTGGTCTGTTTGTCATGCTCTCCAATGTCTTGGTCTGTTTGTCATGCTGTCCAGTGTTTTGGCCTGTTTGTCATGCTCTCCAATGTCTTGGTCTGTTTGTCATGCTGTCCAATGTCTTGGTCTGTTTGTCATGCTCTCCAGTGTCTTGGTCTGTTTGTCATGCTGTCCAGTGTCTTGGTCTGTTTGCTCTGCTCTCCAATGTCTTGGTCTGTTTGTCATGCTCTCCAATGCCTTGGTCTGTTTGTCATGCTCTCCAGTGTCTTGGTCTGTTTGTCATGCTCTCCAGTGTCTTGGTCTGTTTGTCATGCTCTCCAGTGTCTTGGCCTGTTTGTCATGCTCTCCAGTGTCTTGGTCTGTTTGCTCTGCTCTCCAATGTCTTGGTCTGTTTGCTCTGCTCTCCAATGTCTTGGTCTGTTTGCTCTGCTCTCCAGTGTCTTGGTCTGTTTGTCATGCTCTCCAATGTCTTGGCCTGTTTGTCATGCTCTCCAGTGTCTTGGTCTGTTTGCTCTGCTCTCCAATGTCTTGGTCTGTTTGCTCTGCTCTCCAATGTCTTGGTCTGTTTGCTCTGCTCTCCAGTGTCTTGGTCTGTTTGTCCTGCTCTCCAGTGTCTTGGTCTGTTTGTCATGCTCTCCAATGTCTTGGTCTGTTTGCTCTGCTCTCCAATGTCTTGGTCTGTTTGTCATGCTCTCCAATGTCTTGGTCTGTTTGCTCTGCTCTCCAGTGTCTTGGCCTGTTTGTCATGCTCTCCAGTGTCTTGGTCTGTTTGTCATGCTCTCCAATGCCTTGGTCTGTTTGTCATGCTGTCCAGTGTCTTGGTCTGTTTGTCATGCTCTCCAGTGTCTTGGTCTGTTTGTCATGCTCTCCAATGCCTTGGTCTGTTTGTCATGCTGTCCAGTGTCTTGGTCTGTTTGTCATGCTCTCCAATGCCTTGGTCTGTTTGTCATGCTCTCCAGTGTCTTGGTCTGTTTGTCATGCTGTCCAGTGTCTTGGTCTGTTTGTCATGCTCTCCAATGCCTTGGTCTGTTTGTCATGCTCTCCAATGTCTTGGTCTGTTTGTCATGCTCTCCAGTGTCTTGGTCTGTTTGTCATGCTCTCCAATGTCTTGGTCTGTTTGTCATGCTCTCCAATGTCTTGGTCTGTTTGTCATGCTCTCCAATGTCTTGGTCTGTTTGTCATGCTCTCCAGTGTCTTGGTCTGTTTGTCATGCTGTCTAGTGTCTTGGTCTGTTTGTCATGCTCTCCAATGTCTTGGTCTGTTTGTCATGCTCTCCAATGTCTTGGTCTGTTTGTCATGCTCTGCTCTCCAATGCCTTGGTCTGTTTGTCATGCTCTCCAGTGTCTTGGTCTGTTTGTCATGCTGTCCAATGTCTTGGTCTGTTTGTCATGCTCTCCAGTGTCTTGGTCTGTTTGTCATGCTGTCCAGTGTCTTGGTCTGTTTGCTCTGCTCTCCAATGTCTTGGTCTGTTTGTCATGCTCTCCAATGCCTTGGTCTGTTTGTCATGCTCTCCAGTGTCTTGGTTTGTTTGTCATGCTGTCCAATGTCTTGGTCTGTTTGTCATGCTCTCCAGTGTCTTGGTCTGTTTGTCATGCTCTCCAGTGTCTTGGTCTGTTTGTCATGCTCTCCAATGTCTTGGTCTGTTTGTCATGCTCTCCAGTGTCTTGGTCTGTTTGTCATGCTGTCCAATGTCTTGGCCTGTTTGTCATGCTCTCCAGTGTCTTGGTCTGTTTGTCATGCTCTCCAGTGTCTTGGTCTGTTTGTCATGCTGTCCAGTGTCTTGGTCTGTTTGTCATGCTCTCCAATGCCTTGGTCTGTTTGTCATGCTGTCCAGTGTCTTGGTCTGTTTGTCATGCTCTCCAATGTCTTGGTCTGTTTGTCATGCTCTCCAATGCCTTGGTCTGTTTGTCATGCTCTCCAGTGTCTTGGTCTGTTTGTCATGCTCTCCAGTGTCTTGGTCTGTTTGTCATGCTCTCCAGTGTCTTGGTCTGTTTGTCATGCTCTCCAATGCCTTGGTCTGTTTGTCATGCTCTCCAATGTCTTGGTCTGTTTGTCATGCTCTCCAGTGTCTTGGTCTGTTTGTCATGCTCTCCAATGTCTTGGTCTGTTTGTCATGCTCTCCAATGTCTTGGTCTGTTTGTCATGCTCTCCAATGTCTTGGTCTGTTTGTCATGCTCTCCAGTGTCTTGGTCTGTTTGTCATGCTGTCTAGTGTCTTGGTCTGTTTGTCATGCTCTCCAATGTCTTGGTCTGTTTGTCATGCTCTCCAATGTCTTGGTCTGTTTGTCATGCTCTGCTCTCCAATGCCTTGGTCTGTTTGTCATGCTCTCCAGTGTCTTGGTCTGTTTGTCATGCTGTCCAATGTCTTGGTCTGTTTGTCATGCTCTCCAGTGTCTTGGTCTGTTTGTCATGCTGTCCAGTGTCTTGGTCTGTTTGCTCTGCTCTCCAATGTCTTGGTCTGTTTGTCATGCTCTCCAATGCCTTGGTCTGTTTGTCATGCTCTCCAGTGTCTTGGTTTGTTTGTCATGCTGTCCAATGTCTTGGTCTGTTTGTCATGCTCTCCAGTGTCTTGGTCTGTTTGTCATGCTCTCCAGTGTCTTGGTCTGTTTGTCATGCTCTCCAATGTCTTGGTCTGTTTGTCATGCTCTCCAGTGTCTTGGTCTGTTTGTCATGCTGTCCAGTGTCTTGGCCTGTTTGTCATGCTCTCCAGTGTCTTGGTCTGTTTGTCATGCTCTCCAGTGTCTTGGTCTGTTTGTCATGCTCTCCAGTGTCTTGGTCTGTTTGTCATGCTGTCCAGTGTCTTGGTCTGTTTGCTCTGCTCTCCAATGTCTTGGTCTGTTTGTCATGCTCTCCAATGCCTTGGTCTGTTTGTCATGCTCTCCAGTGTCTTGGTTTGTTTGTCATGCTGTCCAATGTCTTGGTCTGTTTGTCATGCTCTCCAGTGTCTTGGTCTGTTTGTCATGCTCTCCAGTGTCTTGGTCTGTTTGTCATGCTCTCCAGTGTCTTGGTCTGTTTGTCATGCTCTCCAGTGTCTTGGCCTGTTTGTCATGCTCTCCAGTGTCTTGGCCTGTTTGTCATGCTCTCCAATGTCTTGGCCTGTTTGTCATGCTCTCCAATGTCTTGGCCTGTTTGTCATGCTCTCCAATGTCTTGGCCTGTTTGTCATGCTCTCCAGTGTCTTGGTCTGTTTGTCATGCTCTCCAATGTCTTGGTCTGTTTGTCATGCTGTCCAGTGTTTTGGCCTGTTTGTCATGCTCTCCAATGTCTTGGTCTGTGTGTCATGCTCTCCAATGTCTTGGTCTGTTTGTCATGCTCTCCAATGTCTTGGCCTGTTTGTCATGCTCTCCAGTGTCTTGGCCTGTTTGTCATGCTCTCCAGTGTCTTGGTCTGTTTGTCATGCTCTCCAATGTCTTGGTCTGTTTGTCATGCTCTCCAGTGTCTTGGTCTGTTTGTCATGCTCTCCAGTGTCTTGGCCTGTTTGTCATGCTCTCCAGTGTCTTGGTCTGTTTGTCATGCTCTCCAGTGTCTTGGTCTGTTTGTCATGCTCTCCAGTGTCTTGGCCTGTTTGTCATGCTGTCCAGTGTCTTGGTCTGTTTGTCATGCTCTCCAGTGTCTTGGCCTGTTTGTCATGCTCTCCAATGTCTAGGCCTGTTTGTCATGCTCTCCAGTGTCTTGGTCTGTTTGTCATGCTCTCCAGTGTCTTGGTCTGTTTGTCATGCTCTCCAATGTCTTGGCCTGTTTGTCATGCTCTCCAGTGTCTTGGCCTGTTTGTCATGCTCTCCAGTGTCTTGGCCTGTTTGTCATGCTCTCCAGTGTCTTGGTCTGTTTGTCATGCTCTCCAATGCCTTGGTCTGTTTGTCATGCTCTCCAATGCCTTGGTCTGTTTGTCATGCTCTCCAGTGTCTTGGTCTGTTTGTCATGCTCTCCAGTGTCTTGGTCTGTTTGTCATGCTCTCCAGTGTCTTGGTCTGTTTGTCATGCTCTCCAGTGTCTTGGTCTGTTTGTCATGCTCTGCTCTCCAATGTCTTGGTCTGTTTGCCATGCTCTCCAATGTCTTGGTCTGTTTGTCATGCTCTCCAGTGTCTTGGCCTGTTTGTCATGCTCTGCTCTCCAATGTCTTGGCCTGTTTGTCATGCTGTCCAGTGTTTTGGTCTGTTTGTCATGCTCTGCTCTCCAATGCCTTGGTCTGTTTGTCATACTCTCCAATGTCTTGGCCTGTTTGACATGCTCTGATGTCCAGTGTCTTGGCCTGTTTGTCATGCTCTGCTCTCCAATGCCTTGGTCTGTTTGTCATGCTCTCCAGTGTCTTGGCCTGTTTGACATGCTCTGATGTCCAGTGTCTTGGCCTGTTTGTCATGCTCTGCTCTCCAATGCCTTGGTCTGTTTGTCATGCTCTCCAGTGTCTTGGCCTGTTTGACATGCTCTGATGTCCTGTGTCTTGGCCTGTTTGACATGCTCGCCGATGTCTTGGATTTGTCCTGTAATGACTACAGTTGAATATTACGTATGCCCCGAATCTGTTAAAACAGGGCTTTCTTTGGGCACCAGTGGAGACCGTTGCAACAGTGTGCAACCTACAAATATAAAAACACACTGTCTCTCTCTGGCCATTTTGATCCTGTTGGGAAGATGAAATCTTGTGAAATGTGGTAGCCATTTAAGGATTATTTTACAGCAAAGCACAGCTATGACCAAAGGTTTTGCATCACCCAATAGCATTAACTAATTTAGCTTCACATAGATGAATTTAACCTGCTGAATAACATTATGTTAATATATTGAATTACATACCACTTTGTAGTTTTCCATATACTAAAAAACACAAATTTAATAATGTGACATTTCGAAAGCGATATCATTTTGTAGTTTATTTGATTACATGATGTTAAATAACAGATCTAAATGATGTTCATGTAGTTGTTTTGTTTTTTTAATTATATCTCAATCGCAAAATTGTAGGTGATGCAAAACTTTTGGCCATAGCTGTACCTAAGAAAAAAAATTAAAACAGTAAGTTTAACTCTTATAAAAGTATAAAACCCATATCAGAAAGGATGCTCCTTACATTGTAGTTTGTTCTGTACACACAGTTCTAAATTCCCCAGTCGTAGAAACAGCTTTCTGATTCTGCACGTTATCACTGTACCAGAGTGTTTCATCTTAGATTACATCATGAGCATGTTGTGTGATTGTAAGGATTTTTTTTTTTTTTGCATGATAGTCAAAAGTTTAATAAGAAAATAAATCAAACTGCCTGTGGAATAGAGGTTCTTTATGTCTGAGGCTCTTGAGGGATCAGAAGCACGGTTGTCCAATACCGCATTGTATTAAAGTGCTTTATCCAGCTGTTAATTGAGTTGAAATCGTTAGTTTTGTCCTCGGACTGTTAAAGATGTAATTCCAAAAGAACCAGTCCTGTCAACTGCTGAAGAAATGATTAAACATCTGGAAGTTTGGAAGTTAAAAAAGGAACACTTTGCATTAATCTTTGCATAATTTTTTTTTATTCCTCTTCTTTCAAAGCTTGGGTCCAATTTGACAATCATATAGTGTAGGTCCTACTGTTACCCCCAAGTTTGGTGCACATAATCGTATTTGCAGGAATAGACATACAATCTCTATGTGCATGTATGGCAAATACAATGTCATTAGAGAAGTGTACATGTGCTATAAATTGTCTATTTATGATGTCTTTTATCAAGAATTCCACTCGATTCCACAGAGAAGAGATCAGTGCCAGAGTCTTTATGATGTCATTTATCAAGCATTCCACTCGATTCCACACAGAAGAGATCACTGTCAGAGACATGTACCACAAGGCAAACACAATTGTCTGCACAGTCCAGATTAAGTCAGTAACAAAACTGCTGTGCCTCCAGGGGTAGGATTAGTTCAGGTGGCAGCTCAGATACAGCCAAGTGTGAAAATGGTATAAATGCACCCGTACAGGGGATTGGATACAATGGTAAAGACGCCCAGCCAATTAGAAACTCACAATAGAAGGTATCACAATACACTACAAGCAGACAATAGTGAGTTCTGGATTACCAGGCCATGAAGAGCTTCAGTGATACCATGGAACTCACTGCAAAAACAATCTAACGAGCTTAGAGAAGGAGCATGAAAACCAACAGACTTGCCAATAGAGAACTGTAAAGTAACAATCAGCATTTTACACAGTAATAAAGAAGATGAACGTATGAAAACAAATATTCAGTCACTGCTATCTGGTAAACAACAACATGTAACCCTGACACGCAGTATCATTTAGTCATAATAAACTTTAAATAACCAAGTCACACTTTTCAAGGCAGCCGTTTAATCACTGAACAAAGACAGTTCGCCTGCGCTAGCTCTCAAAGCTTCACTGGAATGTGTTTATCTAATGGTCTAGGTTTGGAGGAGGCATCTGGTTATTCATCTGCTGCATTCTCATGTCCTGGATTCTCTGGTCAGCCAGAATTAGACCCCCACAGTGGCAGCTGATATAGAAGCACTGTAACCTGAATTCAGGTCCTGTTGCAGTGTGCCCCGCCCCTGTGTGTATTTTATGTTTATATGTCGCATGTGGTGTTTTAATGTTGGTGTATATGCATTGGTGCACAGGATATAATGTGGGGTTATGTAGCACGAGTGTTTGTATTTAGACACGAGGATGGCACAATCACTTCACAGTAAAAGGGGTATTTGTATAGAAGCACTAGAAGGGCACATGCAGATGAACTGAGATTCCAATTGAATGATTGATTAGCAATCCAATCTCGGTACAGCTGCATAAAAAGGTGAATGTTTCACTCACTCGGGGTTGGGTGTTCAGTGTGGAGAGAATGGGAGAGAGCGAGAGGAGAGATGAGTTTAATAATAATAACAGGTGCTAAACCACCTCAGCCCGGTACTTGTTTGGGTCAGTGTTTTGTTTGCCTATTTATTTTGGCTAGCACGCCACGTTTTGTGTTTTTGTGTTTCTGTGTTTGTGAGTTTATCTGAACAGCAAAAACCACTACAGACCACTACCTTTCAAACTCAAGACAAGTCACTGGGGTTTATCTGAACAGCAAACACCACTACAGACCACTACCTTTCAAACTCAAGATAAGTCAATGGGGTTTATCTGAACAGCAAACACCACTACAGACCACTACCTTTCAAACTCAAGACAAGTCACTGGGGTTTATCTGAACAGCAAACACCACTACAGACCACTACCTTTCAAACTCAAGTTTTATTGTATCGAATGATAGTAAAGAGAGGGGCACTTAATCCCCTCTGGGGGAATATGCTAACAGAGTTGAAGGCAGAAGCAACAAGCTCCAACACTGTTTATACCACATACACCCTTTTCAAAGGGATATTGATGCCATTTCCAGATTTCATAGAACAAAATTGGGGTGTACAGTAGCATTGACATAGCTCTCGAAGCAATTCTTTGATTGTATTTATCAACTAATTGCACGGTTAGCAATTGTATATTTTTAGTTCCTTCACTGTGGTTCGTGTCTGTAGCAAATGGCACTTCAAATAGTGTATTAGTGATTTGGCCAGAGCTTTTGAATGCTCAGTTCTAAAATCTAAGAAAGCTTCAGTTTGCACGCTTTGTTGGTAGAAGTAACTTCCAACAAGCCGTTAATTACTGCATTGATTTCATTCCATACTGCATTCTCATACTGATTTCCATCGATTGAAATGCACTAATAAAGCTGTCTTTACTATACAGAGAGCTTGTATCAATAACACTGCTTTTTCTTATTTCTTGGTGGTTTAGGTGATTGAACTTAAATCCTGAGAAGTTTGAACCTACTGTATGAATAAGTGCCCCGAGCTATACAGTGCCTCATGATTGCAGGGCAGGGATGTTGAGAGGATTCAGTTTGCTTTTGATTAGAACAGATGGCACCTCTTCACAAAACATGATGCACAAAACACTTCACTTCAAAGACCCATGCTTTGTTTTAATCAGCAGTATTTCAATAAAGTGTGAGTTAGCAGTTTTGAGAAACCTCAAGAGACGAGAGTTCCACTGGTAAAGGAAATGCAACGTACTGCAGGCAGATTACAAAGCAGATCAAGCAGCCACATCAGCGTAGTCTTAGACAGGAGAAAGCAAACAGAGAAACAGCAAGCAGGCAGGTCATCTCGGCGCTGCATTATTCAGCAGGTTTCATTCCGCTTTATGAGGCACAATTAGTTCATTCCATAGGGTGATGAAAAACGTTTGGCCATAGCTGTACAAAATTACAAAGGCGTTTTAATAGCGGACACTACATTTTAAAATATACTTTGGTTTGGTGTTTTTAATTGTTCACCTCAACCCCTTTTAAAAGCAACAAGGCTGATGAAAAGGCACCATTTGGTTAATAATAATAATAATAATAATAATAATAATAATAATAATAATAATGACTATCTTGAGCAGCAGCAGTTGTGTGGTGTTTTGTTTCGTTCCTTGGTATGGGAGGAAACGCACTGCTCTACAGAGTGTGTTTCTGCTGCAAGGTTTGTGGTTCTGAGGGGGCGGAACCCTGAAGGCATTATTCTGCAGATGGGCTCCCACGAGCGGAGGACTCACTCTGCTGCTGCTAGGATTTCAGCAGCCACACACCGTTGCCTAGGACACAGAGTCAGCTAAATGAAGAAAACCCATTGTTCAGTGTAGCCAAAGCTTGCGACTGCATGTCTAATTTGCAGTGATTCCTGTCATTAGTTTCATCTGCATGGCGGTGTGTGGAAAAGGGATTTAGTGAATGAACAGAAGAACTTTTTTTATAGACACATTGTCTTACAGAATACCAGGATCTGAAATGACAATTATGCAGCATATCAACGGATTAGGTGACATTAAATTGTTTGCAAAATAAAGCATTGTGGTAATTGCATCTTAATTAATTGTAATTACTCTATCGCTGGAAGACAGATTTTAACATTCATATTTAAGTTGAAAGCATATGTACATGCAGATATCTATCTATCTATATTTTAAAAGGAAAACTGCTGCGTGCCATAAGTTTCCTTGCATTTCATAATATTCATTTGTCATCAAGCTGTGATCTCTGAGCTCTGTGTTAAATCCTAGTACTAAGTTAAGCTAACAAATAATTAGATATAGTTCCTACATATTTGTATTCGTAAAAACACCTTGTCCTATACACTAAACAAAACAATGCTTGATTAGTCCCAGGTGTAGGCTAGGCTAGAGTACAGTACACAGTGACTTCACCTTACAGACCCTGTATCTTCCAAACCGCACTCTGAGATCACAGGATGCGGGGCTGCTGGTTATTCCTAGAGTCAACAAGCACTTTTTCTTGTAGAGCTCCTGAATTAGGAAATGCTCTGCCTTCGTTTGTCAGGGAAGCTGGGACCGTTACAGTTTTCAAGTCAAGAATAAAAACGCACTTTTATAAAACGTCTCTCTTATCTTAGTGAGTTTTAATGTAACTTTAAAATTGCTGCTTTTGTATTATTGTGTATAGTGCAAGCTGCTAAGCGTTATCGTTGATCTGTATATGCTCACAGGTTTTGCTATTCAAACCCTGAGCTCAACCAGCATGAATGAACACACACACTTTAACACTGTGTGCCTGCTGGGTGTACAAAACTCAAATACAGACAATCTGACACAAAAAAGTGAATCGGGCAAAAATGTAGCTAATTTCATAAAGAGCGACAATATACAATTCTAAATGTTGCTGTATTCATTTGGCAGAGCATACTGAAAATATCCACAGCTGCAGCTTTTATTTTGAGAGAGGTATGGCAAAAGATAAATGTGCATTCAGCAAACAAATAAGGGCATTTAAAATGCAACAAAGTAAGAGGAGCGATTAACTATCGGAAAAGAAAAACACAAAAAAGAGTGAAAATAAATGAATCTCCCAGCATGCTCCAGGGCACTTGTGCGTATTGCCATCAATGGCTCTTATGGAGTACAAGGCAAAGCTGATTAAATATTTCTAAAATAAAAAATAAAAGAATCTATGCAGTTTGCTTTTGATGTTTCTTCAGCAGCTAGTGAATATATTTTGTATCTGATTTCTTCAGCTGTGTTTATGTCTTAGGTCTCTTCAGCTGCTTTCAATCTAGGCATGCCATTGTGTGCTATCCCTTTGATATGCCATGTGAATCTGATTCAAAACCACCTAACAAATGAAATTGTGTAGGTAGGCACAGGTAATCCAATACTGTCAGGCAAATGAAGCATCTTAATGATAAAAAAAATAATAATATAATATTTGAAATGTTTCTTAGAATATTATAGATCTGCCATATATAGGCTATAGATAAAACAGGCGATTCCAGCTGGATTATTAATATTATTAATTATTGTTGTTGTTGTTAATGTATGTGTGTAATTTCTTGTAAGTTCTTACAAAAAAAACCATTTAAAAAATCAGATCAGTCCAGACATGGAGCAATGGCGGTTTGATAAGCGGGATCACGGCTAACACTGAGAAAGAACAGAAAAAAAACGGATGGTACTGTAACAGAAAGTCAAAAAATGTAAATGAATTAGAATAGGTAACATGTACTCATATTTGTGTGACACCTGTCAACATTATGGAGACAGAAGTAGAGAAATCATAAACTCACTTCCCAGCAAACAGCACAGCATAGATACATTCCGTAGAACCTGTGATGTCCCTTTAAATATGTAGCTTATCAGCCGTGCCAATGCCTGTGATGATGATAAACATTAGATTCTAATGTATTCATGTGCACAAATTTCATATGCTTAAGCACAAAAATATCTGAATTGCTCCGAAATTTGAATGAAAATGGCTAAGTTTTGCGATAAGCGTGACAGGCTTGCAATGCGCAGAATGTTCCCATTACATCACATTGACGTGTAGAATTCCAATTCTGCGCATTCACGCAAAACTCTTGTGCATTTCTGCTATATTGGTATTGAATGCACAGGTGGTTTTGCGAGGCACAAACACATTTGCGAATTGAGCAAAAAAGTGCTATTTTCCAACTTCGTGCAACTGTTTTATGCCGTGTTGGAAAATAAACATTTTTGTGCAAAAGCACTCATTTTTGAGAGGCACAAATTTTGCGAGTGGATTGCGCATTGCTTTGAATATCTGGGCTATAATATTTTAGATGTGGCCTAAGGTTTATGAAGCCGGTATCCTATGATACTGCAGGGCAGTGTCTATGTGATCTATAAATGCATGGCCTCTGTAAGCAATAGCTTCCCTCGCCACTATTCTCCTGCTATTTTATTTATATAGGCTACTCTGTACATTTAGTTTCTTGACATTTTCACACTGGCAAAGCCTTGCTGAGATTCCGTTTCTGATTGGCTCCCTGGGGCACTAGACAGAACATCAGCCAAACATTCCACAATCGCACAATAATATCCAGGGTGGTCCCAAAGGCAGTATTTCACAAAGAAGACCGGCTCTTTATAAAACTATTAGCTCCAAATGACATTTTAACAGCCTTTCCTTTTATTTTACATTACCTTTTATTTTTATGATTTTGGAATCGTTGCTCAGAAACGTTTTGTTAATTTGGGGACACAGCTTTGAGCTTTTAACTTTTGCCACATCTTTTAATTTATAAAATTTAATTATTTTAATTAAAATGGAGGCTCAGTGTTACGTTTATAACCATGGAGAAATGTATCTGAGCAACCTACAGCTATGGACAGAAGTTTTGCATCACCTAGAATTTTAGGATTGAGACATAATTTTAAAAAAAAACCCACAATATGAACATTTTAGAGCTTTTATTTAACGTCATGCAATCAAAGAAACTACAAAAAGATATCGCAAAAGTCTACCAGAAGTCATAATAGTTAGTACAGTATTTCATATTAGATTAAAAAACGTCAAATTTTTCCATTTTTGTCAGCTTTTCGTTAAGTATATTGAAAACTACAAAGCGGTGGTATGTAATTCAATATGTTAATATAGCATTATTCAGCAGGTTTCATTGGACTTTATGAAGCAGAATGGGTTCATTGTATATACAGGGTGCTGCAACACTTTTGGCCAGAGCTGTAAATATACCCCATTGCCTGGGTTTACATTGAAACCCAGTGAACACGAACCCCTGCTTGGAAACCAGACTACCTAGCAGCTCTACCTGTCTGTCTTGACTCTCAAAGGAACACAGGATTCTCCTTTCTTACAATTGATTTCTAACTCAGCTGGCTGAATGCCTAGACTTAACACAGCAGGGGTCTGCGATCAGTTAATCTCCTAATATGTTACACTGCAGAAGCACAAATAAAACAAAGGCTAAAAAGAGATTGTAAATACATGCACTATCAGTGCTGAAATCATGAAGAATGTCCCTTGGATGCTTCTCATGTTCTGTCACTGTAACACAGCAGAAAGTAGCAGTGCAATCCAGCAACAACTACTGTACATGCTTTACACAGGAAATGCGCTCACAGTCTTTATGCATCTTTGGAATTATGTGTCAGAGGAGTCAGGTGGGTTTGCATTACAGCTTGAAAGCTTTGAAATGTGGACGTTAACAAGGTAAACCATATACTGTATGTATATAAATAACACACACTCTGTGTTTAACATGCATTGTGTGTATAATGATTGGGTATCTGTGTTTCACCACTTCTATGCTACCATTGCAAAAACCCTAGAGGAGACTCTGTACCCCTCATTTATGAGACGCAGACCGGTATACAGGTACTGACCACTGTGATGATTCCCATCACATTGCGTGGATACCTGAGCAGCAGTTCACTAATCGCAGTTGAAAAGCATGGCTCTATAAATCTGCAGCCCCTGCTATAAATGGAATGAAAGGAATGGAGCAGGTGGTGAGGTGGCCATCACAGCGCCTGACTCGTCTCCATTTGAACTCCTCTGTGAGGAAGTGCATAGAAATATACAGAACCGGTAAAAGCTTCCAAACAGTCTGCTAACCAGCATTGGCAGCATCCCCAGAAATGTACTGACTGTCAGGGGAAGGTCTGGGCTGTTTGTAAGCCTTAACTGTCAGACCCCCCCCCCCCCCCCACTGTGAGAGGGTGTGTGGGGGATTCACTTATAACACAGGAGTCAGAGATTGTCTTTGAGACGCTGCCCAGCCGCACATGATTTATTCAGTGCTTTGCTACCAACAATGGTATCCCCCTGAGGTACTGTACGTGATGAAATAATAATCCATAATGAAAAGGGTAAACCAAAACAGAAAACAAAACATTGTAAATAAAACTACAAAGAAAAGTGTTGCTTTTAAAGCAAGGTCACGCCTCCGCTAGCCTGTGAGGCACGAGCTCTTAATAACGTTTTCCTGTTCCTCAATACTTTATTGGGCTGCCCAGATCCCCCTGAGCTCAACTATATATCACGTCCCCGGGACTGTAAGTCACCAGTCTGGGGTGAGTAGAAACTACTCTCGTGGCTGTTGACTTCAGCCGTCTCCACTGCAGGCTCTCCTTCTCCACTTCCTCCTGCTGCGTGTCAGAAACAGGCAACCTTCTTTCTTTATATGTTCTGTCTTTGGGGTACTCCACTCCTCCTGCCAGAGCTTCCACTGTGTTATATCCTACAAGGGCTAACCAAAGGAATAGGAGAGCGTTATTTTTATGGGGTCGACCGCCCCCCCAAGACCCACCCCTCACAATCAAAGAGGTCCGAGCAACACACGCTCGCTCAACCTCTTTGTGTCAATGCACGATTGACAGGTGGGTCCAAACAGGACTTCCGATCCCACCCACTCCTGACCCCCCACAGGATCAGACATACACCCAATAGCCAGCACAGATCTCCCCGTCATACCCCCAAAAAACAACAAGGGCTATTTCCATGACATCAACATTTAGCAAGCACATTTCAAGTATGCTATTTGCTTTTAAAGCAGGACTTTCTTTCTAAATACAGGATAATTATAACTCATGTTATGAAGGCAATCAGAAGAGATGGTTTGAGGTTTCCTAAACAATGTCTGAAAGAGCCATTCCAGCCCTAAACGATGTCTGAAAGAGCCATTCCAGCCCTAAACGATGTCTGAAAGAGCCATTCCAACACTAAACGATGTCTGAAAGAGCCATTCCAGCCCTAAACAATGTCTGAAACAGCCATTCCAGCCCTAAACGATGTCTGAAAGAGCCGTTCCAACACTAAGCGATGTCTGAAAGAGCCATTCCAGCCCTAAACGATGTCTGAAAGAGCCATTCCAACACTAAATGATGTCTGAAAGAGCCGTTCCAAAACTAAACGATGTCTGAAAGAGCCATTCCAACACTAAACAATGTCTGAAAGAGCCATTCCAGACCTAAACAATGTCTGAAAGAGCCATTCCAACACTAAACGATGTCTGAAAGAGCCATTCCAGCCCTAAACAATGTCTGAAAGAGCCATTCCAAAACTAAACGATGTCTGAAAGAGCCGTTCCAAAACTAAACGATGCCTGAATGATCAAGTGAACTCATCATGAGACATGAACCACAGTAGAAGTACAAAGAGTTGAGTGATTTTGAGAGGATGTGCTCAGACTGTATGAAGTGTGGTTAATCCATGAATCCTTTACAAGGGTTAAACCACACACAATGTTGGTGCTGCAGGGAGAGATAAAACATGTTTCTTTATTCCAAGGAGAACACCACTGTAAATTAAACACCTCTACAGTGTCTGGGTGTTTTAGGTAGTAAGTGAAATAAGATTCATTGCTATTGTTTTGTGTTTAAGGTTTTTAAAAGTTTGGTACCTCCTTATTGGAGTGCTCTGGCAGAAAGGACTAGCGTTGGCTATAGTTTACACTCTCAGGATTCTGTTCATTTGGCTGTTCCAACAGTTCAAACACGTTCAGGAGAATTATCTTTTGCATATCAACTCTCGAAGACGTGGAATTGTTCCCATCATAGTATAACGATGGAATTTGATAATCTTTCCTTTTCTGGTTTTAAATATAATATTAGGGAATTGCTTAGAACCTGCCAATGCTTCTCCTTCAGTCCACATTAATAAATAGATACATGTAGTGGACAAAAAAATGGAAACACCTGGGTAAATGAGGGACACCAAGTATATTGAAAGCAAGGGCTTCCACACAGGTGTGGCTCATGCGTTAATTAAGCAAACAACATCCCAGTATGCTGAGGGTCATCTATAAAAATGCTAGACAGGACTGGTTGCCTATATTTATGGCTAGCATGGCTGCAAGAGGAGACCTCAGTGACTTTGAAAGAGGGGTGATTGTTGAGGCGCGTTTGGCAGGAGCTTCAGTGACCAAGACAGCTCAACTTGCTGATGTTTCACGAGCAACGGTATCTAAGGTGATGTCAGTATGGAACTCCGAGGGAAAGACATCATCAGCAAAGGGTAACAGTAGGCAGAAGCGCATACTCCAGGATCGTGATATCCGTGCATTAATTCGAAGTGAAAGGCAAAACAGGTGAGCAACTGCAGATCAATTGACTGCAAATTTCAACCTGGGGCGTGAGCAGCCAGTTTCATCAAAAACGGTCCGCCGAGAACTCCACAGAGCGGGATACCATAGTGGCCCAACGCCCTATTAAGTGACTTTACATTGGTGTTTCCATTTTTTTGTCCACTACCTGTATGTCTTATTTATTCTGTTCTTTGATCTCTGTATGCTGCTGATTAAGTTTGAACCTCACATGTTTTGATCTTGCTTTTTATACATTGTAAGTGCCTTTTTATTGTTCTTCCAGGACCCCCTTGTAAACAAGTCATCGCTCTCAATGAGTAAATCTCCTGGTGAAATGAATAAATAAATACAATGCAAGATTTAGTGATAGCAGTAGTATTGTAGTGCTCTTCACTCTTTTGAAGATGTCATGTATCTGTGTATTATTTTTTTTTAAGCTCCAGTCCAAGCCAGCCCTGATTGGGTCAGGCATGACTGTGGAAAGCCTGTGCTCCGTGATGGCTTGTAGTTAGCACAGAGCAGAGTGCTTGCCAGACGAGCGTGGGGGATGATTTCATTCATTCCCTTCCCCAGTCGACTCACCTGATCAATGAAAAGCTGAGACCTTCCTACCTGGCATCACAAAGGGAGTTCAGATCTAAACCTGACCAGACTACAAACTTGTGACCTTGAACACCTTACAATCCTAACAGCTTGATCTGGTTAAGATTTAAAGACTCCGTGAAACAGATTTCTAAACACAACAAATGGAATCCTGTCAAAGGATCAGTTTAACCCGAGTAACTCCTTAGGGTTAATCTGAAAGACATGTCACTGTTTGGACAGAGTGGCTGCAGTAATATCACATCATTCACATTGTGGCTAGACATGCCTCTGCAATCCCCTGTATATGCACAGTATTACAGGACAGAGTGGCTGCAGTAATATCACATCATTCACATTGTGGCTAGACATGCCTCTGCAATCCCCTGTATATGCACAGTATTACAGGACAGAGTGGCTGCAGTAATATCACATCATTCACATTGTGGCTAGACATGCCTATGCAATCCCCTGTATATGCACAGTATTACAGGACAGAGTGGCTGCAGTAATATCACACCATTCACATTGTGGCTAGACATGCCTATGCAATCCCCTGTATATGCACAGTATTACAGGACAGAGTGGCTGCAGTAATATCACATCATTCACATTGTGGCTAGACATGCCTATGCAATCCCCTGTATATGCACAGTATTACAGGACAGAGTGGCTGCAGTAATATCACATCATTCACACTGTGGCTAGACATGCCTCTGCAATCCCCTGTATATGCACAGTATTACAGGACAGAGTGGCTGCAGTAATATCACATCATTCACATTGTGGCTAGACATGCCTCTGCAATCCCCTGTATATGCACAGTATTACAGGACAGAGTGGCTGCAGTAATGTCACATCATTCACATTGTGGCTAGACATGCCTCTGCAATCCCCTGTATATGCACAGTATTACAGGACAGAGTGGCTGCAGTAATATCACACCATTCACATTGTGGCTAGACATGCCTATGCAATCCCCTGTATATGCACAGTATTGCAGTGTGGATTATCTGGCAATGCCCTAACATTGAAAAACCACCTTATTTGTGTAAAAGTTAATTAACGTTATTTAATTATTCATTCTCATCCACCAGAAAGAAGATTTTTGCAGGATTCTTACAAAGAAAATCTATGTGAGCAAGTAGACTCCAACACCAACTATTGCATCACACTGTGATCATTTACATGAAAACATGAAAACCTGGCATACTGTATGATTCCACAGCACTGTCTGAATTACACTGAGTGAAAATAACACAACACATTGTATATGGACCAAACCATTGTTCAAATATTACTGACAGGCATCACTTACCATATTTATTGATGACACTGGTCCGATGCTGTTAACATAAATGTCCACATCTATGACTGTTGGTTTTACTGTGAAGTAAAATAAACAGAATTAAAGCTACCAGGAAAATAATAATAATAATAATAATAATAATAATAATAATAATAATAATAATACTTTGTTTACATATATACGTAATAATCACAAATGTATTTTTATATGTATGTTTATTATCCCACAATAGTTCCTAATAATCATTTATTACTGTTTTGGATATCTGTCATATTTCATAAAGCCACCAGAATATTTTGCATTAGGGGCTGTCTCTCGAAAAGACTGAGGAAAATGAAATGTCTGCAATGAGGCCATTAGAAAATGACTACTGAGTGCACCGCTAATTTCTTCCCCCTTGAAACAGTGAGTTTGTTCAGTATTTATCATTGCAAATCTTTAACAAACTCTGTTTCAAGGGAAGAAATTAGCAGTGCTCATCCGTAGTGGTCATTTTTATACTTGCCTCATTTGTTACCACCTTTCCCAGGCTTGCTCAGACACAGTCCCACATGTAAAATATGCTGGTGACTTTATTGAGCATGCTAAATGTCCACACATGCAGAAACAGTTATACCCGCAAAACCAATTAAACAGCTAGTGTATTTCAGTTATAATTGTGGACTTGGGTAAATAGCTAAACATTTAAGAAAATTCTTTTAAATAGAAAGCAATGTCTTTTTAAGAACTATACCGTTGCTCCTGATGAAATCCTTTTCTTATAAGTCATGCTCCAAACTCAGTTATCAAACTCATCATGCACATTGACAGCAGGGTTGAATAAAATGAATGTGGACTGATGCTGTTATGTCCTCTTTCTATAAAAAGGACCTTCTGTCTCCACCTCTTTGCACATTTAATTACTGTCCATGTTGGTAATCCTATGCACTACTCAATATAATTAGCCTCATTATCATGTTGGATTATCCATTTCAAATCTCTCAGGGTTACATACAGATAGGATTAAAAAACATGTCTGTTACAATACTGTAGTAGGCAGGATTGTCTTAAAGTAATGCAAACAAAGTTTAAACTCTGCCCATCAGAGTTCCTGATATGAGCTGAATATTTTGGTGAGCTACAGGATAATAATTGAGAGCAACTTTCGAGGCAAATAGGTTTTTCAAAATCTTTATAGACATCTAAAGAGAGGTAAAAGCAATTTATTTGATGGCAGCGTAGATCACACCATTCCTATCACCCAAGAAAGGCTTATTAATGGAAAGACCTGTGTAAGTCAACTCATTTCACATGATACTCCAGTATGAGCCCCTTCACAAGATAAAGCTCTGATCATGCCTCATCCTCGTCTCTCTGCAGCTAAAACCATACTGACACAGCTTCCCCTGATATCTAAAGGCCTTTGGACATCACATGCAATGTGGATATACTGCTTGCATGAGGAGGTATGCATGTATTAACACTACTGTAGACATAAGATTAACAAATAGTGCGAGCCAATTTCAGTTTTAATAATTGTAACTGTCTAAAAGCAATACCAACAAAACCCCACAGAAAAATCTAATAAGTCTGTGCCTAAAATACCCTGTATTTTTGATCAATAAAACTTTTTTTTTTATATAAGACAGGAAATTGGCTTCTCTGTAACCAGGCTATAATTGCTATATAAGAGAGTTTCTCTTATTTAAACCTATGAAAAGAACTGGTTTGATCGCACATAGAGAACTGTGTATAATATTGTATCCATACTGCATGTGTGTGAGGGGCAGGTACCCCTATAGTGTTTACAGTGTGCTCACTGCAGTGTGTGAGGGGCGGGTACCCCTATAGTGTTTACAGTGTGTTCACAGCAGCGTGTGAGGGGCGGGTACCCCAATAGTGTTTACAGTGTGTTCACAGCAGCGTGTGAGGGGCGGGTACCCCAATAGTGTTTACAGTGTGTTCACTGCAGCGTGTGAGGGGCGGGTACCAGTATAGGGTTTACAGTTTGTTCACTGCAGCGTGGGGGTAGCTGCTTCTCAACAGAACTGTGTATAATATTGTATCCATACTGTAGCATGTGATTAATATGCTTTCCCATACCTCGCTGTTCTTTACAATGCTTGCCTATGCTCTCACTATGCTTCTACCATGGTAAACAGGGAGCACATTGGGACTGTCACTAGGCTGAGCAAGTGGGGATTGCGCCCAGGGCATTTCATACCTGTGCTGGCTGTGAAACACAAAACCACAGCACACCAAAGTGGTTTACACTTTACAGCACTTTCAGCCATTGTGTCCAAGGCATTGTACTTCAGCTGTAGTTTGAACATTAAAATGATTATCTATAACTCTGCTTCTTCAATGTTAACAGAGTCTTAGCCCCTTGGAAACTGGTTCAGCTTTAGTGCCTTGACGTTCTAGGAGTAGTGCAGAGAGCTGTAGCTTTCATTACCCTTCTACAGAACATTAAACAGCACTGCCTCTGCTACTTACATACCCACTCAGTGGAAATCCCGGGAGTTTAGGAAGACTGCCACGTGGAGTTAAAACAAACCACAATGTGACCAAAAAGAGATCTCAGACAGCCTTGTACAAGAGCCGATATTCTGAGTTGAGGACAGCAGTCCAGCAGCACAAGAGGTATGTTCTGCATCAAGGGACCATGCTAAATAAAATACAATTGCTACAAAATACATCTACCCCTTTTAAAAGGTCACTACCATATACAGTACCACAGTAAACAGCACAGAAATGTATGATAAAGCTTTGTAAATCACAGGCAGTGATGATAAATCACATCTGAACATGGTAAAGCATAGTAAAACGTAAATGAAGCAGCTCTGGAAAGGCAGAGCAGTCACACAGTGTTGAAACTCCCCCAGGAGAACGCAGTGTTGGTACTGTATCTTGTGTGTGTGCAGTATTAGGTGTGTGTGTTTGTTATTATAGAGTGCAGTCATGTTAATTCAATGGACAGTGCGATAAGGGCAGAGACTCTTTTTGAGATGTATTGCTGGTGATATTTAACTGAGAGCAGCAAAATAAATAGTATACTTACTGTATATGAATAACCCCCACCCCCAAGTGCAGGCGATGCATTACTGCAGAGTGGAGGTGACAAGCTGGGACATTTCTGTACATAGCCCGAGGGGTAATGCAACAGACTCCTCATTTACACAGCAACAAAATATGTTATGACATGACAGAAGTAAAATCAAAACTCTGACCTATTTTTGTATGAAGTAGGAAAGCATTAGCAATAGCAGCTTGTGTCTGTTACATTTTTGATGTTGCAGTTAAACAATGATACTGCAGTTTACTGTGTTTATTGATGTATTTATTTACTAGCTTACTTAAGTCTTGTAACATGCTTTTCAGTGTCTATCTACATGGTAAAGATGTGATTTTTGTAAGATTTGTTTAATTTAGGAAGGGACACTTTACCTCCATTTAGATGTCTTGCAGTATCATAAAAAAACCACGAGGCAAATGACATTTAATAGAGAAAAGTGTAAAGTATTGCATGCAGGCAATAAAAATGTGCATTATAAATATCATATGGGAGATACTGAAATTGAAGAAGGGAACTATGAAAAAGACCTAGGAGTTTATGTTGACTCAGAAATGTCTTCATCTAGACAATGTGGGGAAGCTATAAAAAAGGCCAACAAGATGCTCGGATATATTGTGAGAAGTGTTGAATTTAAATCAAGGGAAGTAATGTTAAAACTTTACAATGCATTAGTAAGACCTCACCTAGAATATTGTGTTCAGTTCTGGTCACCTCGTTACAAAAAGGATATTGCTGCTTTAGAAATAGTGCAAAGAAGAGCAACCAGAATTATTCCGGGTTTAAAATGCATGTCATATGCAGACAGGCTCAAAGAATTGAATCTATACAAAGAAGACTACGCGGCGATCTGATTCAAACATTCAAAATCCTAAAAGGTATAGACAATGTCGACCCAGGGGACTTCTTTGACCTGAAAAAAGAAACAAGGACCAGGGGTCACAAATGGAGATTAGATAAAGGGGCATTCAGAACAGAAAATAGGAGGCACTTTTTTACACAGAGAATTGTGAGGGTCTGGAACCAACTCCCCAGTAATGTTGTTGAAGCTGACACCCTGGGATCCTTGAAGAAGCTGCTTGATGAGATTCTGGGATCAATAAGCTACTAACAACCAAACGAGCAAGATGGGCTGAATGGCCTCCTCTCGTTTGTAAACTTTCTTATGTTCTTATGTTCTTATGTTCTTAAAACAGGGTATAAAAATGTGTGTGTGTGTCTTTCAGGATAGGTGGCAGCACTCACATACACACACACACACACACACACACACACATGCTCACACACACACACACGCTCACACACACGCACGCTCGCACCCACGCTCACACACACGCTCAATGTACTGTAGCTGTGCTGCGTGGGGGATGCCACTGGAGATTAAGTGGGGTTGAGCACCCTGTTGAAATGTGACCTGACTATACAGTAACTCATCTGTATTTCTTACGGGGACAGCAAGGGCTTTCTCCATTGATGTACCAGCTGAACTGAATAATGTGTCAAGCAGTTCCTACATTACACTTCTTGCAGGGCTTCTAACAACAGTCAAAGTCCCATATCTGTTGGATTCTATTCACACATGGCATTATAGTAATGAAAGATTCTTCTGTAACGAAGTGTCCCTATTTTACTGTGCATTCCGTCTGTAGGCATACTGTGTCTCTGAAAGCTTTCAGCTAATGAATTCCTGGGAACACATTGTTTCCATCATGAGATACAGTAAAAGTGCTCTACTAGATGCTGCTCCATCCCTAATAAAAGTGTATTGCTGTAAACTGTAACCAGGTGATCTGCTTGATTATTTTATTTATTATTTGTTTATTTAGCAGACGCCTTTATCCAAGGTGACTTACAGAGACTAGGGTGTGTGAACTACGCATCAGCTGCAGAGTCACTTACAACTACGTCTCACCCGAAAGACGGAGCACAAGGAGGTTAAGTGACTTGCTCAGGGTCACACAATAAGACAGTGGCTGAGCCGGGATTTGAACCACTGGACCACACAGCCTCCTCCTAATGCATGCAACATTTTGGCCAGGTACAGGTACAGGTACAGATACAGGTACAGGTACAGGTACAGCAGTCTACTCAAGAAGGTCGTGCCATGGTGGATATGGAACATGTGCTACATTGAACTGAGCCATTGAAATGAAAAAGAGTCCAGTTCAATTGTGATGCAAGTTTCTTCTGGGACTGCAATACGACTGCATGTCTAGAATTACATGGTTACAGTACGACTGCATGTCTAGAATTACATGGTTACAGTACGACTGCATGTCTAGAATTACATGGTTACAGTACGACTGCATGTCTAGAATTACATGGTTACAGTACGACTGCATGCTTGGGTCGGTAGGTAGGAGGTAGGTATAATGGAGAATGCTGTTTGAAGAGCAATCTCAGACATGTACCCTGCAAAGCTTTAAGAGCCGAGGACTATGCTGTTAACATATATAAATATCGCCCTGTTCCCCTATTCCACATGGCTTTATAAAAGAACACACAGAAACCACCTTACATTTTAAAGGATGCTAGCTTGGATAATATTTTTAGATGACAACTTTACAGGGTCCACACATTTTTATTCTTATGTTTTGTTAACAAAATGATCTTTCTTTTATGAAATGGGTTGCTGTTGTTCAGCAGATTAAGACAAAGCATGTGTCAATTACAGCCGCTGCTGAGCCTCCTATTTGAATGTCCCCTTAGGGTTCATTGTATTTGCTGCTCATCACTTGATATCCCTTTTAATGGTTTCTATGACATCCCTGACTCAAGTTCTCAATCTGGTCTCTTGACATGTATCATTCTTTATTTTGTTTCCAGCAGCTTTGATTTTAAATAGTATTTTTGGAGAGTGGCATTTGCTATTAATTTCTTTTTTGTACCGAGGGTTAGCATGCAGACCTTTCTCCATTCTTAACTTATATAAATGACCTAGAAAAATAAATGAATTGTAAGCTATAAAAAATGCTGACCAGACACATCCGGGAGAAGCTGTAGACACACAGCACACAACAACCAGCTTGCTTTAGATTCAAATCAAAGTAATGCAAGGCAATTTAGCAGGGGAACAAAATGTGTTAACTAAAAACAAAAGAAAAGCTATTAAAGCAGGCAGTGCCATATACAGACATCTAAATTCACAAAAGTTTTAGAAATAGATGGCTGAGTGCCAACTTTATTAAAAAGTCATTACAGTAGGCAGTTTCTGTTGTCACTGCAAACGTTTTCTGAGCATCATACATACAATGGCACGGGCATCAATGTAAATGTTATCACGGGCCCCCACATTGTTTTTTTAAATAAAGATATAGGAGAGACACAAAGGTTTTGGTCGACTTGCCACACAGACGCGCAGGATTTATATACAAATATTTACAATAATGCGAAACATTCAAAATAAAACACTGAACAAACAACTAACAAAACAAAGCTGTCCTACAGGCGGCCGAGTGCTACCTCCACTCAAAGGAGAGTCCCACTCCAGGAACCTTCTGTACGTCACACTCGAATACACTTTACATGGGATTCGAATCTCCTAAAGGAATCCCTGTTGTACAGGTGTGGTTATCCTGATCTACACACACTCGAATACACTTTACATGGGATTCGAATCTCCTAAAGGAATCCCTGTTGTACAGGTGTGGTTATCCTGATCTACACACACTCGAATACACTTTACATGGGATTCGAATCTCCTAAACGAATCCCTGTTGTACAGGTGTGGTTATCCTGATCTACACACACTCGAATACACTTTACATGGGATTCGAATCTCCTAAAGGAATCCCTATTGTACAGGTGTGGTTATCCTGATCTACACACACTCGAATACACTTTACATGGGATTCAAATCTCCTAAACGAATCCCTATTGTACAGGTGTGGTTATCCTGATCTACACACACTCGAATACACTTGTAAATAAAGTAACATAAATCTAAAAAGTTAGCAACAGTGTCACCATTGTTATGAAAATATTTATTTATTTCCTTGCTGATTTTTACAGTAATGAAAATGAAATATAATAATAAAAGACATTTCCAAAGATATTATGAAATATAGCAAAACTAGCCACTAAACTGTTTTTATCACCCAATGGTCATGCTGCAAGCAGACCTCACACCTACAGCATGTGATTAGGTAACAGGGACCTGTGTATAGCGATGTATTTGAAACATGGTACCTACTTCCCAATGGTCATGCTGCAAGCAGACCTCACACCTACAGCATGTGATTAGGTAACAGGGACCTGTGTATAGCGATGTACCATGGTGCTGCAAGGAGACCACACACCTACAGCATGTGATTAGGTAACAGGGACCTGTGTATAGCGATGTATTTGAAACATGTACAAAGCAATACATCTTCAGTACAGTGAAAGGGTGACGTGTTCCTGGCATCCAATTATTCCTGTGCAGATTTACAGTCACATGAACCCATTGCTGCCACAGCACTGAGGTGACTCTGAGCGAAAGCACTGAATGTGAGCCGAGTCCAGAAAGCAGAACCAGCTCTGCAGTCTGCTGTTTTAAATGTGTGCAGATTTCAGAGTGAGGTATCAAACAAAACCGAAGAACCACAAGGTCCCACATCGGAAAACCTGGGTTAATATACATTTAAATCATAGGAGCAAATAATCATTTTAGATTTAATCCACCCCCTGGTGTTAGGTGATTCATTTCTGATTTGACAAGATTAGAATATTGTAGTATGGTTGGAGGAATAGCCTAATTTCCATTTTGTAGTTTGTTTTTTTTTTGTTGTAATTATAGTACTAGTAGAGTTTTAGTTTATCTTAGTTTTCTACTGGAACTTTACTTGCCAGATTCAGCCCTGGTGCAGCATTACATTGTGTAGTCAAAGCACAAAGTACCTTATCTCCTCAAGAGACCCTTTCAAACAGGTTATCAATCCTGGGAAATATTTACTCCAGTATAGATACTGGGGACATGATTATGATATAAATGTCTCTGCAGGCAGGTCCTTAATTTAAAAGGGGAATGGTGGAGGCTTTTAATATCAGGGGTTGAAATATATATATATATATATATATATATATATATATATATATATATATATATATATATATATATATATATATATATATATATATATATATATATATATAATATGCCTGTCATGAGTAAGACTCATATTCCCCATGACTTTATTTTTGTTGCTAACCACTGGATTGACCCTGTTTGAAATATAGCATAGAGCACATATTTGACACAGTGAACACAGCTACAGCTTTCGTGCCAAAGCATGAAGTGACCAAGGGTGGATGCCACAAGGGTAACCATGTGTAACTAAGTACCCATCATTTAACACTGTTGCAGCAGCAAAGGTCATTCAAAATGATCTAGACAGCATTCAGAACTGGGCAGACACATGGCAAATTACATTTAATAGAGAAAAGTGTAAAGTATTGCATGCAGGCAATACAAATGTGCATTAGAAAAATCATATGGGAGATAATGAAATTGAAGAAGGAATCTATGAAAAAAGACATAGGAATTTATGTTGACTCAGAAATGTCTTCATCTAGACAATGTGGTGAAGCTATAAAAAAGGCCAACAAGATGCTCAGATATATTGTGAAAAGTGTTGAATTTAAATCAAGGGAAGTAATGTTAAAACTTTACAATGCATTAGTAAGATCTCACCTAGAATATTGTGTTCAGTTCTGGTCACCTTGTTACAAAAAGGATATTGCTGCTCTAGAAAGAGTGCAAAGAAGAGCGACCAGAATTATCCCGGGTTTAAAAGGCATGTCGTATGCAGACAGGCTAAAAGAATTGAATCTATTCAGTCTTGAACAAAGAAGATTCAAGCATTCAAAATTCTAAAAGGTATTGACAATATCGACCCAGGGGACTTTTTCGACCTGAAAAAAGAAACAAGGACCAGGGGTCACAAATGGAGATTAGATAAAGGGGCATTCAGAACAGAAAATAGGAGGCACTTTTTTACACAGAGAATTGTGAAGGTCTGGAACCAACTCCCCAGTAATGGTGTTGAAGCTGACACCTGGGATCCTTCAAGAAGCTGCTTGATGAGATTCTGGGATCAATAAGCTACTAATAACCAAACGAGCAAGATGGGCCGAATGGCCTCCTTTCGTTTGTCAACTTTCTTATGTTCTTCTTATGTTCTTAAGCCTGTATAATGAACAAACTACTGTTAACACATGACTCTTCTTTGACCAGTTTCCTAGGTGATAATTACATTTGGTCTTGGGTATGATCTAGACTTGCGAGATACTGAGGGATAATGGTAGCCTGTGGTTAGTGTTTAATTCACAAGAAAGCTATTTATTGCTGTTGCTCTGTTTCATTACTATCTATCAAAAAAACTAAAAGCATTGGTACACGGAGGTATTACCCTCATCATCAGCCTTTTACTATTGTCTACAATTATCCATGCAGTCAATTGTGCATCTAAATGGGCATCTTTTAATATAACAATAACCATATTGTTATATTAACAATAACAATAATAATGATAGCATGACATGTTGTTAGGACACCAGGAGGCAACAGAACATTTTGAGGAGATAAAGTAACAACTGTAGATGGAAAGGCTAATGCAACTTCATGCACCTCACTTTTTAATTAACTCCACTATAAACACCTTTTCTGATGTAGCCAATTCAAATAGAGCTCTCCCGTACAGTGTTAATTAACAACATCAGGACCTAATGGGCAAAAACTAAAGTAATTTTAATAAATGGCCTATTTAAACGAGAACAGAAGGAGCATGCAGAAGTAAAGAGGCCAGGAGTATTGTTACCCATACTAAAGGGACCAATTTCAGAGACTCTCCGAGAAGGTATTAGAAGTCATTATGCTGTCATTGTGGGTAGTTTCAGTGGCAGCACAGCTCAGGCAAGACAGCAAAAGGAAATTTACTGGGTCTGTCCAGAAACTAACCATGGATCCAATCCAGTTGAAGTGGAAAAATGTAAAGCAGAAAGTCACACAAGACAACAGCCAGGCAGCAAACCATATCGACGTAGGGAGACTACAGATCTGGTCCTAGACATCATTGAAGGACCACGATCGCAGACACTCCACGGAATATCCTGAGTTTGGAGGCAAGACGGAGCTGCATCACAGTGTAGACGATGCAGGAGGTACCGAGAACACAGCCTGGGGTCCTGACGACCATCAGATTGATTTAATTAACAAGCCCCTTCCAAGAAAGGCAATTATAATGCCAACACACCACCCAAAACACAGGCTCCTACACGTACTTACCCCATAGCTGAAGATTCATTCACCTTCCCATCTATATGTTCTACCCATGCTTCGGAGGGGGGGAAAGTAAGAGGCGCCTCGATCGAACTACACTAGGAGGAAGTGACAATCATCCAAAAAGAGACCCAATGGGCACATGTTGAAATACGTCTTGCAGAGAAGAACGTTCAACTGAAAAGTTGAGGCAAAACTCTGCATACGCCTCCTTAAAGCTTGTTTGAGATACTGGACTCCTGACCGACTAGGAAGACAATGAAGATATCTAAAACCATTACTGTATATATATGTATATATATATATATATATATATATATATATATATATATATATATATATATATATATATATATATATATTATCCATCTTACAAAACATTTTAATTATTTTGTTTTTAATTCATTCACAGTGAAATATACCTGGAGTATTTTGTTCTGTAAATTGATACATACACAACACAGAAGTGTATATGATGTGGAAATAGAAGTTCCAATCAGCCTTATGTGACAGAGTACAAAAAAAAACATTAAAATAGATTCAAATGCAAAAAATAAAAAATCAAATATACACACAAAAAACAAACAAAAAAACGTGTTTGTCTTCTAATAGCATTAATCTCATCCGGATCAGCCATTCCAGCTAGATAACAGACCTTGTCTTTCGTTAAAGATGTCTCACTGTTGCCACTGTCAAGCATCTCTCTGGAATGAAGGCTGCACTGGACATTCATTGATCATTTGCATTATTATTGTTACTCCCTTTGCTTTTATGTACTTCTGTCTCAGTTAGAATTTTGAAATCATATAGGACGACATTATTTAGATCATTTAGAACTCAGTTTGCTTCAATGAACCCCCCCCCCCCCCAACCATTGTTCCCTGTCTTGTCTAGTCTTTGTAGCCTGCTCTATAAAGCCTGCACACAGTAAAATCTGGGATAAGTCTAGTCATGCGACTGTACTGGAGATTCAATATTGCAGTGATAAGACATGAACACAGTATTTGGGTCATACCAAGTGTACTGTGTAACATTAATATGACTTTCCTGAACTGCAGTTCTATTGTTCTGGGAATATAGAACAACCTGGGATTAAAACAATGCAGTTAGGCTTTGAGAAGGACATGGTAATTAAATTCACTGAATCCAGGAAGGGCAATTGAAAAGGCACACTGAATGCTATGATACAGGGCCAAACCTAGATTACGAGTCTAATGATGCTATGCTAGTTAGAATCTGACAGTCAGACCCCTGAATACTGTGTTCAGCTCTGCTTACCTCCCTTCAAATAAAGACATGATCTCCCATGAGAATGTTCATGGAAGGAACTGAACTGGGCTCATCCCAGGACTAATGGTATAAACCAGTGGTTCTCATATTATTTTCAACAGAGAACCTCTTTGAAGTGACTTGGGTCTGCCACAACGGTATTCTGTCATTTGAATACATCTGTATTTAGAGTTTATCATTAACATAACTGTATAATTGTTAATGATGCAGTATGAACTTCTTCAAAATATTCAATACAATTGATTGACCAGAGAATCCCTGATATTAACTGTGAGGTCTGGTAAATAAAATACAAAAGTACATCAAAACTCTGGAAAGTGGGAATTTAATTGGAATGCATGTTCATGACTTATACATATACTCCTTTATTACCTCCTGTCTGGAAAAAGTAACAACATCAAATGTTACATTTGCATTTTTGTTTTAGGTCAAACATAACTATAGAACTAACCCTATAGACTAGAACTATAGACTATTGAGTGCATAACCAGACATCAGCTTGTCTGCCTGATCTAGCTTCTCTCTATATACCACCAGGGCTGTGTCTGTGTTACTACAGCCACTCAACCCAGCCAAGCAGTCCTTCAGCATCATGTAGAATGCTGTCTCCATGGAGATCAGATGTGGGAAAGGCACAGCTTAGTGGCTGCAATCGATAGAGAAGAAAAATCAATTGTATTATACATACTAATCCCATTATTAAACTCCACTGTCAACCCACTGGCAACACCAGAAAAGGGTAAGAATGAATTCCACACTCCTAGTCTATTTCAGAAATGATTATCCCCTGGATGCTAAGTGCATTGTACCTGTACCCACCATGTGGCTGTCCAGTATACTGCAGTGTAAATAAACAACAGGCCGCGCCATCTGCTGTACAGGTACTAAATATCTACACTGCGATCAAATTGTGGATCTTGATAGCATTGCCTTAGGGAGGGGAGATGCTGGGTGTAACTTGTAGTTTTTTTTCTATAGGAATGGCTTGTGTGTTTCATGTGGAAAACTATCTTTCCAGAAAAAGCTTCAGTTATGTGTCTTATAAGGTTAGACAATGATTCCCTGCAGACTGTTGCTTATTTAGGTGCAGAGGGGACCCTTATGTTGAACTTTCTGTATATGGGTCTTCGTATTCTATAGATAAGGGGATAGGGAGAGAGGCTGGGCTGGGCTGTCATTTATTTTCTGTATTGTGTGTGACTATTTTGGACAGCTCTAAAACCACTGGACAGTGTAAAAGTACTCATGCCATCTCTTTTCTCCAAATCCATCGCTATGCTGTGATTGTAATCGTTTGCAGAACTGCTTATTGTTATATTAAAAGATGCCCATTTAGATGCACAATTGACAGCATGGATAATTGTAGACAATAGTAAAAGGCTGATGATGAGGGTAATACCTCCGTGTACCAATGCTTTTAGTTTTTTTGATAGATAGTAATGAAACAGAGCAGCAGCAATAATCAGCTTTCTTGTGAATTAAACACTAACCACAGCAAGTCTAGATCATACCCAAGACCAAATGTAATTATCACCTAGGAAACTGGTCAAAGAAGAGTCATGTGTTAACAGTAGTTTGTTCATTATACATGCTTGTTAAATGATGGTCACTCAGTTACACATGGTTACCCTTGTGGCATCCACCGTTGGTAACTTCATGCTTTGACTCAAAAGCTGTAGCTGTGTTCACTGTGTCAAATATCTGCTCTATGCCATATTTCAAACAGGGTCAATCCAGTGGTTAGCAACAGAAATAAAGTCATGGGGAATATGAGTCTTACTCATGACAGGCATCTTTGATAAACATTTTTTTTTCAACCGCTGATATTAAAAATCTCTCATATTTGAAAATGACACAAACTCAGTCTGTCCCTGTAAACACAAACAATGTCTTTAAATTAATGACCTGCCTGCAGAGACATTTATATCATAATCATGTCCCCAGTATCTATACTGGAGTAAATATTTCCCAGGATTGATAACCTGTTTGAAAGGGTCTCTTGAGGAGATAAGGTACTTTGTGCTTTAACTACACAATGTAATGCTACACTAGGGCTGAATTTGGCAAATAAAGCCCCAATAAAAAACTAAGCTAAACAAAATCTTTCCTGGTGCACTTGGTGTTATTGTCGCTCCTGGAGTACTCCACCCATATCCTGTGACAGACATGATCCCAACCCAACCCCCTCCACAGCCACTCCCATAGCCACGGCCACCTGCAGGTGGGAACATGAACATGGACTTGTTAAGCTGGATAACTCTTCCAGTTATTAAGCCAGTGTGCTCCCAGGCTTTGCGTGTATTCCTACACCAACTGGACCCATCAACCTACCGCCCCCAGCTGCAGCCATGCTGCCCATGAAAACATTCACAAAATCTATAGGGGGGACATTAAATAGCTATGTTACATCTAGTGTAGAAGGGGTTAAAAAACAGAGTTAGCAACAAGCTGTGCTCTTGGCTGATATAACTCTAACAGCATTTCCTTACTTACGCACCAGCAACACCTGTGGCCGACCTGTGTTATCCTCCGGCACTATAGGTCTGGTGGCCTCGCTGTGGATCCGCAGTGCGAAAAATGACAGATTGGCAGGAACACGTTTCGGAGGACGTGTGTTCCAGCCTCCGTTTCTCAAGTCATCAGGGGGTTGCAGAGGTGAACCAGGATACAAATAACAACTAGGCATTCCAAATTGTGGAAAACCGGGGTAAAAAATAAATAAATAAATAAATAAAATAATATAACACCCTATGAACATAATGTAGATCTTTTATTCAACATTGTGTGATCAAAGAACTAGAACATGATATTGCAAAAGTCTACCAGAAGCCATAATAGTAGCACAGTATTTCATGTGAGATTTCGAAATGTCACATTTTTTAAATGTTGCAAGTTTTCCGTTGTGTATATGAAAAACTACAAAGCTGTATGTAACTCAATATGTTAACGTAACATTATTACCCATTATTATTTGACTTTATGAAGCTGACTGACTACCAAAGGGTGATGTCCTCTTATTAGTGCTCAGTTGCATCAAGGGTATCAAAGGTGTTGATAAGAACATAAGAAAGTTTACAAACGAGAGGAGGCCATTCAGCCCATCTTGCTCGTTTGGTTGTTAGTAGCTTATTGATCCCAGAATCTCATCAAGCAGCTTCTTGAAGGATCCCAGGGTGTCAGCTTCAACACCATTACTGGGGAGTTGGTTCCAGACCCTCACAATTCTCTGTGTAAAAAAGTGCCTCCTATTTTCTGTTCTGAATGCCCCTTTATCTAATCTCCATTTGTGATCCCTGGTCCTTGTTTCTTTTTTCAGGTCAAAGAAGTCCCCTGGGTCGACATTGTCCATTCCTTTTAGGATTTTGAATGTTTGAATCAGATCGCCACGTAGTCTTCTTTGTTCAAGAATGAATAGATTCAATGCCTTTTAAACCCGGGATAATTCTGGTTGCTCTTCTTTGCACTCTTTCTAGAGCAGCAATATCCTTTTTGTAACGAAGTGACCAGAACTGAACACAATATTCTAGGTGAGGTCTTACTAATGCATTGTAGAGTTTTAACATTACTTCCCTTGATTTAAATTCAACACTTCTCACAATATATCCAAGCATATTATTGGCATTATAGCTTCCCCACATTGTCTAGATGAAGACATTTCATAGATTCCTTCTTCAATTTCAGTATCTCCCATATGATATTTATAATGCACATTCTTATTGCCTGCATGCAATACTTTACACTTTTCTCTATTAAATGTCATTTGCCATGTGTCTGCCCAGTTCTTAATGCTGTCTAGATCATTTTGATTGACCTTTGCTGCTGCAGCAGTGTTTGCCACTCCTCCAATTTTTGTGTTGTCTGCAAATTTAACGAGTTTGCTCACTATACCAGAATCTAAATCATTAATGTAGATTAGGAATAGCAGAGGACCTAAAACTGATCCCTGTGGTACACCACTGGTTACCTCTCTCCATTGAGGTTTCTCCTCTAATCAGTACTTTCTGTTTTCTACATGTTAACCACTCCCTAATCCATGTGCATGCATTTCCTTGAATCCCTACTGTGTTCAGTTTGAGAATTAATCTGTTATGCGGGACTGTCAAAAGCTTTCTGGAAATCTAAATAAACCATGTTGTATGCTTTGCAATTATCCATTTTCAATGTTGCATCCTCAAAAAAGTCAAGTAGGTTAGTTAGACATGCATAGTGATGCATTCAGATATTATGAATCATTTACCCTTGAGGTATTTCCATGTAGACGCTGGCCTCAGGCAGTTTATAAGGGAGTGAGAATGTTTTAGATGATACAATGTTACAGAGGGTAAAGCGCAAAATATTTTAAAAAAACAATTCTTGTGTCTTATTAATAATTAATAATTCAGAGGTTAAACAGTTAATCAGAAAGACCATGCATTGACATTGAACTACTAGAACCTCATTTATTTTTTAATCATTTCTGAATGACAGTCCAAGAAGTGTACCAGCAAGATGAGATTCCTCCCAATCTATTCCTTAAAAAAAAATCATCAGGGCCCACCCACTCCTTCCCACTCGATCCTGTTGTAATTACTCATGTCCTTCTAAAGCAGGCACAGTTCTGTCTTCCCCCACACTCCCCCCACCATGCACAAGCAAGTACACAGAGGCACTAACACACCTTTCACAGCACATCACAAGCCCTGCGTGGTCAAAGGCTTTAGAAACCCTGCTGCTAGCAGGCAAACGCAATCTCATCAGGATACATGTATTTCATGCAGCAGGGGAATGCAAACCCACATTAATACAATGCACAATTCTACACTGATTTTAATGGAACCATGCTGAATGGACTGGCCCTCCAAGAGGAAAAACACTTTGTGAAGATGTAGAAACTTCCATACAGGGCTGATCAGTTCCCTTACATTGCCGGGGAGCACAGTCTAATGAACAGGCCAGATCTGACAATGCCAGATGGCAGTCTCTAGTCAGCACTGGTACCACTGAAACAGTCGACTGTAAGCTGCCACTGTTGAAATCCTCAATATACAGCGATCATTTAGATTAGATCTTGAACACTGCATGTTTCAGATATCAATTCTGTGTTAGCAAACTTCACAAACAAAAACTGACACCTAGTTATCGTCCCAACCTTCCTGAAATCCTTCACAAGAAGAGCTGCTTGGGATGGGGATGCAATCTCCTGAGGAGGGGTGCAGCAGAGGTGCACATCCCATACGCACGTCCGCATGCCACCCTTAACACATGCATGCATATATCTGGAGACCCACATATCCAATTCTCATGAAACTTGGGGTTCCCATGCTGTAGCATGTGCTGTTGAAAATGTCCCATTCTGGGGATGCAAGGGAGGTGTCTGTCTGTGTGTCTGTCTCCACATGTGTTCATCTGTATGAATATATCTGGAGAACCACATACCTAATTGTGATTAAACATTGCATTGCTAATTCTTATTCTATACTGTTCTTTACATGCAACGTGTTCATCACACTCATAGCTCTCATTTTCAGTTACACAGCCATGACAGCAGATGTATGTTACTGATGTACTTGTTATTCACAGTACAGTGCATATCAAGGTAAAACATATTAGAAAGTCACTTAGACAACCATTTCAGCTCGTGACTTCAGCAGTTTAATACAGTAAATAGCATCCTCATGCAGTAGATACGCTTCCTTTTGAAATGTTAAGCAGATGCAGAAGTGAAGTCAGTGGTTAAGATGAGGTTCAAACACACTTTCTTTTCCATACATTACACTTCTTATAAAAAACAGAAAACTCCACGAACACTGACAGAGTGCTGTGGTTATTTCACTCATGAGTAAATACATGTGCACTTACACATAATTACAGTGTTAGTATGCATAGTTAAATGTACTTAATGTGTAAATCTTTTTGCACAATATATGTACACGATTGTATCAGAAAAGGGTTAGGGTTAAGCTCATCATGTTTCTGGGTTGTTGTTTTACTTACAGAATCTGCTTTGTTTTGTGCTTGTGTTTGTTAGTTTTCTATGTTGAGTCCACATTTGATTTGATTTGTGCAGGTTTATAATCATGATTGCTTTTGTATGGCACTGTATTTAGGTTAATATGCTGATTCACCTCCTACACTCCACTGAGTGCTAATTACTGTAGTCACTACAATGATCAGTAGCTGCCTGCACACGGCGAAAAGAAAAGAGATCCAAGTTTGTTACAATGTAAATAAAATGAATTATCTTTAAATGAATGAGATCTGGACGATGCAGACTTCTGAAACACACAAGTACCCGCTTCAGAAAATCTGCAAACAATGTAACACTTCTTTAGACATGTATGCAACTGAAAACTGCCCTTGAATGGTCATGTTTCGTCTGGCTTGCTTTGTAAGAACAGATCCGAAGTCACAAATGATCGGATTCTGAAGGGAGCTTTCTACGTGATACTAGTGCTGGGGGGCTTACAGTAACCCTGTACTGAGACAAGAAGATGACAAGAAGTCATACTCAGTTCAGTTTTACCTGACAAGGAAATAATGCCAATCCAGTAAACTCAAACTGGTAATCTGATGTTTGTAATGCACGATCATATCTAATTCAATGCTGTGTTTCATACACTTATCCCTCATCATCAATGCTCTCATCAGTATCAATAGCTTCACTGTAATGTGAATACAACCTTGGTCGAACTTTTACACTTTTAAGTTAAAGCAAAATACGTCTGCTAAAAGATATACAAATGATGACAATCATGCCAAACTGGCACTGGCCTACCCCCTCCAGGCATTTCATACATGGAACTTGCATTTCCAAGGTCTAGAAAAGTACATTACGATGACTAGAGCCATTATATTTAATTGTGTTTAAGATTCAGAAACACTAGACTTGCCTTGATCATTTTATATTTAAATAATAGCCTAATAATTCAGAATCGATTCTCTCATTAAGAGGCAGCTGTATACTGTATATCATATTAATAAAACAGACTCTGTTAATAGTGCTGGAAGGCCATTCTCAGTCAGGTTACTAATTACTGTCACCTCTGTGCTGGTATATACTGTAGTGCATTGGCAGTTGTTTTAATGTTTGGTTTCTGTGCTGGTATATACTGTAGTGCATTGACAGTTGTTTTAATGTTTGATTCGTGTGCTGGTATATACTGTAGTGCATTGGCAGTTGTTTTAATGTTTGGTTTCTGTGCTGGTATATACTGTAGTGCATTGACAGTTGTTTTAATGTTTGATTCGTGTGCTGGTATATACTGTAGTGCATTGGCAGTTGTTTTAATGTTTGGTTTCTGTGCTGGTATATACTGTAGTGCATTGGCAGTTGTTTTAATGTTTGATTCGTGTGCTGGTATATACTGTAGTGCATTGACAGTTGTTTTAATGTTTGATTCGTGTGCTGGTATATACTGTAGTGCATTGACAGTTGTTTTAATGTTTGGTTTCTGTGATGGTATATACTGTAGTGCATTGGCAGTTGTTTTAATGTTTGATTCGTGTGCTGGTATATACTGTAGTGCATTGACAGTTGTTTTATTGTTTGATTCGTGTGCTGGTATATACTGTAGTGCATTGGCAGTTGTTTTAATGTTTGGTTTCTGTGCTGGTATATAATGTAGTGCATTGACAGTTGTTTTAATGTTTGGTTTCTGTGCTGGTATATACTGTAGTGCATTGACAGTTGTTTTAATGTTTGGTTTCTGTGCTGGTATATACTATAGTGCATTGGCAGTTGTTTTAATGTTTGGTTTCTGTGCTGGTATATACTGTAGTGCATTGGCAGTTGTTTTAATGTTTGGTTTCTGTGCTGGTATATACTGTAGTGCATTGACAGTTGTTTTAATGTTTGATTCGTGTGCTGGTATATACTGTAGTGCATTGACAGTTGTTTTAATGTTTGGTTTCTGTGCTGGTATATACTGTAGTGCATTGGCAGTTGTTTTAATGTTTGATTCGTGTGCTAGTATATACTGTAGTGCATTGGCAGTTGTTTTAATGTTTGGTTTCTGTGCTGGTATATAATGTAGTGCATTGACAGTTGTTTTAATGTTTGATTCGTGTGCTAGTATATACTGTAGTGCATTGACAGTTGTTTTAATGTTTGGTTTCGGTGCTGGTATATACTATAGTGCATTGGCAGTTGTTTTAATGTTTGGTTTCTGTGCTGGTATATACTGTAGTGCATTGGCAGTTGTTTTAATGTTTGGTTTCTGTGCTGGTATATACTGTAGTGCATTGGCAGTTGTTTTAATGTTTGATTCGTGTGCTGGTATATACTGTAGTGCATTGACAGTTGTTTTAATGTTTGGTTTCTGTGCTGGTATATACTGTAGTGCATTGACAGTTGTTTTAATGTTTGATTCGTGTGCTGGTATATACTGTAGTGCATTGACAGTTGTTTTAATGTTTGGTTTCTGTGCTGGTAGATACTGTAGTGCATTGGCAGTTGTTTTAATGTTTGATTCGTGTGCTAGTATATACTGTAGTGCATTGGCAGTTGTTTTAATGTTTGGTTTCTGTGCTGGTATATAATGTAGTGCATTGACAGTTGTTTTAATGTTTGATTCGTGTGCTAGTATATACTGTAGTGCATTGACAGTTGTTTTAATGTTTGGTTTCTGTGCTGGTATATACTGTAGTGCATTGGCAGTTGTTTTAATGTTTGGTTTCTGTGATGGTATATACTGTAGTGCATTGGCAGTTGTTTTAATGTTTGGTTTCTGTGCTAGTATATACTGTAGTGCATTGACAGTTGTTTTAATGTTTGATTCGTGTGCTGGTATATACTGTAGTGCATTGACAGTTGTTTTAATGTTTGGTTTCGGTGCTGGTATATAATGTAGTGCATTGACAGTTGTTTTAATGTTTGATTCGTGTGCTAGTATATACTGTAGTGCATTGACAGTTGTTTTAATGTTTGGTTTCTGTGCTGGTATATACTGTAGTGCATTGACAGTTGTTTTAATGTTTGGTTTCTGTGCTAGTATATACTGTAGTGCATTGACAGTTGTTTTAATGTTTGGTTTCTGTGCTGGTATATACTGTAGTGCATTGGCAGTTGTTTTAATGTTTGTTTCGTGTGCTGGTATATACTGTAGTGCATTGGCAGTTGTTTTAATGTTTGGTTTCTGTGCTGGTATATACTGTAGTGCATTGGCAGTTGTTTTAATGTTTGGTTTCGGTGCTGGTATATAATGTAGTGCATTGACAGTTGTTTTAATGTTTGATTCGTGTGCTAGTATATACTGTAGTGCATTGACAGTTGTTTTAATGTTTGGTTTCTGTGCTGGTATATACTGTAGTGCATTGACAGTTGTTTTAATGTTTGGTTTCTGTGCTAGTATATACTGTAGTGCATTGGCAGTTGTTTTAATGTTTGATTCGTGTGCTGGTATATACTGTAGTGCATTGGCAGTTGTTTTAATGTTTGGATTCTGTGCTGGTATATACTGTAGTGCATTGGCAGTTGTTTTAATGTTTGATTCGTGTACTGGTATATACTGTAGTGCATTGGCAGTTGTTTTAATGTTTGGTTTCTGTGCTGGTATATACTGTAGTGCATTGGCAGTTGTTTTAATGTTTGGTTTCTGTGCTAGTATATACTGTAGTGCATTGGCAGTTGTTTTAATGTTTGATTCGTGTGCTGGTATATACTGTAGTGCATTGGCAGTTGTTTTAATGTTTGGTTTCTGTGCTAGTATATACTGTAGTGCATTGGCAGTTGTTTTAATGTTTGATTCGTGTGCTGGTATATACTGTAGTGCATTGACAGTTGTTTTAATGTTTGGTTTCTGTGCTAGTATATACTGTAGTGCATTGGCAGTTGTTTTAATGTTTGGTTTCTGTGATGGTATATACTGTAGTGCATTGGCAGTTGTTTTAATGTTTGGTTTCTGTGCTAGTATATACTGTAGTGCATTGACAGTTGTTTTAATGTTTGGTTTCTGTGCTAGTATATACTGTAGTGCATTGACAGTTGTTTTAATGTTTGATTCGTGTGCTGGTATATACTGTAGTGCATTGGCAGTTGTTTTAATGTTTGGTTTCTGTGCTGGTATATACTGTAGTGCATTGGCAGTTGTTTTAATGTTTGGTTTCTGTGCTGGTATATACTGTAGTGCATTGGCAGTTGTTTTAATGTTTGATTCGTGTGCTGGTATATAGTTCTTTGCTTTAATGTCCTTTTTGAGTTAATGAAGATGGCTGAACCCTGTTTCTAAAGCTTTTTTTCCTGTGGAAATCCTAGTGTCCTGTAAAGGCTACCAGTAAAATACTCCTCTGCCCTCTGATTTTCTATTAAATTGGCTGGATCGCATCGTTAATGCAATGTAGATGGGAGAATCCATTCCATACGCAGAGATTTAAAGATGGCCAGTCTCATTTCAATTAAAATGTAGTACACTGCATGTTTACTGAAACTGGTCCTAACGCAGTAACAAGCTTCAGGGAGTTCCCAATACACAGATGGGAAATACTGCTGCCTACTTTCCATTATTTAACATACTTTAAATAGACTGTACAGTACTGTATATTCAGGGCCATCAAACTGTGAATGGCTAATCTACCAAATCCAAGGAAACCTTTTTTTAATTAAAAAAAGATGTTCCAGTTAGAACGAGAGCATTGTATACATTCTACATAAGGCTACATTATTGTTTAAATCACAGGGGAGATATACCGTAACAAGAGAATATAGATAGATAGATAGATAGATAGATAGATAGATAGATAGATAGATAGATAGATAGATAGATAGATAGATTCACCAGAAATTATATATATATATATACTTGCATTGCAAATATATTATTATTATTATTATTATTATGCAGCCTGAAGTGGGTGTGTGTGTTGAAGATGTGCATGTCCATTGCTACAGCACTGGTGGACCATGATGATGGATGTCTCTTCTGTCCTCTGGAAAGAGCTGCATGTCCTATGTACCTGATGTAGTTGCTTGTGTTGTCTGGTTCCTTTGGCTGCTTGTGTGGGGGTGGGATTGGCGAGTTCAGGTTACAAACCCCAGCGCCACATTTCCTTTCTTTTGTGGCAATGAGTTTAACCCTAACTGCTGCATTAATGTAGTTTTATATACACACTGTGTATTTATAAATGTGTAAATGGCTCTGAAGCTGAGGGAACACAATGCCACTTCTTCAGGTACAGTGGCTTGACACCTGGTTCCAGGAGACTGGCAGACCTAGTTTGAGTCAACTTGGCTGTATCAAACCCAAAGTCTCCCCTAGTGTGCCATGCAGTGGCCTGAAACCTAGTCTCCTGAAACCAGGTTCCATGCTGCAGAGTGGCTTTGTGTTCCCTCAGCTTTATAGATGCCAGACCCATGTAAAATAGGAAATAAAGAACAATCTACACACTGTCTAATGTTTTACTGCAATATTAACACATGCATTTAGCACGGATATCAAAGCATTACACTGTTTCTTATCCTTTATTTAAGGTGTTTGTGCTGGATAGATCCACGTGCTGGAAGGGGTATATAAAAGACCCCATTTACAGAGCTAGGGAAACTGACAAGGTGCTGTTGTTGAATTGTGTTTGGATAATACACCAGGGTTAAAGTCTTTAAATCTATCGATTGGTTCCACTTTTCCCTTGTCTCCTTATGGTGTTTGCAATCACTGGGTTCTGATGCTTCAATATTGAGTTGTCATTTTTCTCTATATCTACCTTTACGCTAGAGCTAGCTTTGAGCTTGTCTGGGGAAACCTTAGGGTTTATACCTTATCCTGTGATAGATATAGATAGATATAAGACATGGTCCCAGGAGAGGGAAGGGATATTAAACCATCTTGTCCATAAACAGCGGTATGCAGCTCAGTAATTAGATAACAGCTCTCTGGCGCACTCTGTTGGAAAAGGAAAGTATTGAGTTTCCACTTCAAGCTGCACCGCAGGATAGCCGTGGTATAGTGTGTGACGTGCCTGGAGTTACCACCTGATTTACTGTGGTACCAGGGAGCTCTTTCATGAGACCCACTGCACTGACCAGGCACAGGGATGCTTAGCATCAGATACTGATGAGACCCACTGCACTGACCAGACCCAACCATGCTTAGCTTCAGATACTGATGAGACCCACTGCACTGACCAGACCCAACCATGCTTAGCTTCAGATACTGATGAGACCCACTGCACTGACCAGACCCAACCATGCTTAGCTTCAGGTACTGATGAGACCCACTGCACTGACCAGACCCAACCATGCTTAGCATCAGATACTGATGAGACCCACTGCACTGACCAGACCCAACCGTGCTTAGCTTCAGATACTGATGAGACCCACTGCACTGACCAGACCCAACCATGCTTAGCTTCAGATACTGATGAGACCCACTGCACTGACCAGACCCAACCATGCTTAGCTTCAGGTACTGATGAGACCCACTGCACTGACCAGACCCAACCATGCTTAGCATCAGATACTGATGAGACCCACTGCACTGACCAGACCCAACCGTGCTTAGCTTCAGATACTGATGAGACCCACTGCACTGACCAGACCCAGGCGCGGACTGGCCATCGGGAAGTGTGGGAGAATCCCCGGTGGGCCGGTCTGTTTGGACCTGCGTGGGCCGCTGGTCTACGTTTGATTTATAATTATTATTTTTATATTTCTTCCCATTACATGCTGAGAATGACGCTGTTATTTACGTGGCGGTCTCGCTCTCGCGTGTGCACACATCACCACACCAGTCATCTCTTGGGTAGATCCAATATCACAATATCTAAGGGGGGGCGAGGAGTGGCCACTCCCTGATTGGACTTGCCCGGATTTTCTTAGAATGGGATTGGTCAACCAGATTTCGTCTTTCGTTTGAACCTCTTGTATTGATAGTGGTTGAGTGTCAGTGTAGAAAATGGATAGAAAAAGAAAAAGTGGGGCAGAAAAGATTAGAGACAAACAACAACGGACTCTCGAGGCAGATGCCGCAAAGTGCACAAAAATAACGGACGTGTTCCGCAGGGCGGCTGGTAGTAGGGAGAGCGAGGGACGTCAGGATGACAGTATCAGCTGACTCAGCCTAGGGAGCCCACTGAAGAAGATGACGCTGTGGCAGGGTCGAGCACAGCAGGTACAAGCAGTAGAGTTTATGGTTGCATTAAAATAGATTAAAAGACTCGGCTGCACCTCGTACCTAATAACGCCCTGGTTAACGCCCACGATATATCACAGCCTCTCCTACCTTATTGCTTTTATAAAACGGCTACACCAATATTTGTAACGTTAGTCACTTTTTGAGATCTAGTCAGCTTATTTATAGCTATGCTAAGCTCCGAAAAACATTCTCTCTTTCTCTCTCTCTCTCTAATACCATTTAGCTGGTTACCCCTGATATAAACTGAAACAAAATCATAGCAAGCCGAGCTGATGGTGGTATTAGCCAATTTTTATTTGTAAAACCATAGCATGACATGCCATTTGGCAATAGTATTGCCCCCTACTGGACACTCGCAGTGTAGATTTCACATTGCATGTATTGTATCACACTAACAAAATCCCAAAATTTGAAAGCAATCGTTTCACATGAATTTGATTGTGTTTGATACTTAGGTCGAGGTTGATTAGGTTGTTGCGCAAAGATATATGGAACGGTGAGAAGGCCTAACAGTGGCCTATGGTTGAATATGGACCAATCAGAGAGGAGGACCGGAACTATCCGTTTTATAAATTAAACAAGCTATGTTCTTGTGAGTATTCTTTCAAATTATAATAAAGTTTGCTAAAGGTATTAATTAAATTGATTTGCTGTTGTTATTTTATACATAGTAAAGCAGATGCAGCTGAGCTTGAGGAGCGAGAGAGGGACAGAATGGATGCTGTTGCAGGGTCCAGTGCAGAGAGAACAACAGCTGATGAAAGAGAAGGAGAGAGAGACAAGATGCAGGCATTTGAAGTGAATGCAGGGGGGTCAGCCGATAGCTTTGATTACTTCACACGCCCTCAGTCCAAAGAGCTGGACACATTTTTTTGTTATCACCCTAACACAGTGGGACAGACTGAAGATGTCAGCTTGGGATGGATACAGGGTCAGAACAACAAGTGAGATGCCTGAGGAGGATGGAAACAGTGGAGCATGTGAAGAAGAGCTGGAGCTAGAGAACAAAACGTGCACTTCATGCAAAACTGTGCCATGTGTTGCTATTTGATTCTATCCCGATATAATTTATTGACTGATGCCTATCACGTAATTGGTCTGGGCTACAAATTCCTCCTGACTTTGTCAGTAACGCAAGTATTATTATTATTTGTTTATTTAGCAGATGCCTTTATCTAAGGTGAATTACAGAGACTAGGGTGTGTGAACTATGCATCAGCTGCAGAGTCACTTACAACTACATCTCACCCGAAAGACAGAGCACAAGGAGGTTAAGTGACTTGCTCAGGGTCACACAATGAGTTAGTGGCTGAAGTGGGATTAGAACCGGGAACCTCCTGGTTATAAGCCCTTTTCTTTAACCACTGGACCGCACAGCCTCCTCATAACAAAGACGTTCCCAACGGACGTTCCCAAGGCAAGTAGCATGTGAAAGGTATTTCTCCACTGCTGCGACATCTGCTGGCGACCTAAAGTAGGACAGTCTCGTTTACTATGGATTTGGGTGAAGTAGTTGACTGTATTTTGAGATATAATTAGGGGTTCTGAAACCCTATTGTAATTTTGGGTTGGTATTGGCGCTGAGTGCTGCTAATGGTTTCTAGAATTGCTAAATATGAGCTGATGTGTTTAGAATTTACAGTTTTTTTTTTTTTTATTAGGCCTATTGAGAGCACAATCTGTGTGAGGTCGGTGATGGTTTATAGAATTGATAAATAAGATATGTGTTTATACAGTTTATTATTAGGCCTACTGAGGTTGGTATTGGTGTGCGGAGAATGGCTTCTTTTTACTTGATAAATGGGCTACCCATGTTTATTATTTGCTTACAGTAAATACCAATACTAAATAATAGCCTACCAACTGTTGGCAATCTTGTGTTTAAAATAATCTGATATGCAATTAGATTTTAGACCACCGATTACTGTAACAGAAAATTGTAATTGCATAGAGCAGAGCCATCAATGAAATAATCTGTGGTGCGTAAACTGGACAAATTGGCGAAAGAATTTAGCTCTGATACAATGTTGCATTCACTGACCTCAAAGCGGTGGCAGACAGAGAGATGTGCGGAGACAAAGAATAATGAGTAGAAAAATATTTCGTAGACGGAAAAATCTATGATATTTTCAATAGGATATTATTTGTGACTTCTAGATCATGAAGCCATGGTAATGCAACTGTCATAGCCTATACTTAGCCATACCTAAATCACCCCTAATATGTTTGAAAACCTAGTAGTAACTATAGCCTACAATTTAGAAAGAAGTTTTACCCGAAAAATTAAATCTATTTTTTTTTTTACCGATCCATCATCATGACGGCGCGCTGCGTGCGCTGACTTCATTATTATTTCGCGGTATGTTGATTTTTACATAAATGTGGGCCGGTGGATCCGAACTTCCCGGGCCGATTTTTGGTCCCAGTCCGCCCCTGACCAGACCCAACCATGCTTTGCTTCAGATACTGATGAGACCCACTGCACTGACCAGACCCAACCATGCTTAGCTTCAGATACTGATGAGACCCACTGCACTGACCAGACACAGGGATGCTTAGCATCAGATACTGATGAGACCCACTGCACTGACCAGACCCAACCATGCTTAGCTTCAGATACTGTAGCTGATGATATCACACTCCCAAGTGACATGGCTGTTGAATAACAACAATTATGTATTATATTTGTGGGATTAGAAAGCTGCAATTGTGTCTCTCCGGGAAGAGAAGAATTCATTCGATCAACAGTGAGAACAGTGAGAGCAATTCTATCATCCACTCTGGGCCGCATTGTCAAAAGTATAATGTGATGGAGCAACATGAAATAGAGCTGGGAGTGGAAGGGATTGAATTACAGCAGCTCAAACAGGCAGGGATATATTAAGATTTTTAACAAAGAAAGTCGGTCTGAATAAAAACATGTTGTTGCAGCATTTTGAAAATGATGACGAGGGAATTCTAATGTCTCCCTCGATCACGCTGTACACTGCTTATATTAAACCACAGTGTGCCCTGCAATGTACATTAAAGAAAAGCCCTCTGCTCATCCTGACAACATTTACCTATTATAAAACAATACAGGAAGGTTTTCCCCATTGAGAGACTTTTTTATTCTGATAAAAGTAGGGTACAATGGCAAAGATTCCTGGATAAATCATTTGAAGCACACAGCTGTAAAGTAGGAAGGTATTACTGGTGTCATCTGTTTGTACAAAAGGAAGGTAACATTTCCATTACCTGTTCAAGTGCTATTTAAAACTCCATGAACACCTACAGATTGGAAAAAAGAACAATGAAGCAAACTCTGTATCTCTTTGCACACCCAAAATGCAGTAATAAAAAATGCACAAAGCCAAAGAGCTAAATTAATAAACGCTCTTATTTTAAAATGATATTATTATTATTATTATTATTATTATTATTATTATTATTATTATTATTATTAGTAGCAGTAGTAGTAGTAGTAGTAGTAGTAGTAGTAGTAGTAGTAGTAGTATCTTATTTTGATTTATTTGTAGAAAAAAAACAGCAGAAGACATTAGCTTAGACTTTAGTCACCCTGCATCAAGTACGGATGCTTTGTGATTAACTGATGTGTGAAAATAAACTTCAATGAATCATATCGGGTACAAAATATTGAAAAGAATGGAAATGAGAGAACAACACAGCACTCCAAGTGATGAAAGCTGACTGCTCAAGGTTAAAGAAAGGCTTCTCAGAATAAATGAAACTCAAGTATATTTCATCTGTAGGAGAATCCTAATCCTAATGAGATGATATACAGTACATAAAGCAAACACATTTTCTACAACACATCAGTATTAAAAACAGTACTTCCTTGGATTTTTTTTCTTTAAAGAAAACATTACGAAAATCTATATTTTTTAAACCTGCTGTCGCCAAACAGTGAATTTATGGATAGAATTACCTCCAATTCTTCTAACCCATGGCATCGGGGCCATCGCAAAAAAATACAATACTTGAAAAGTACAAAAAAAACACCTTTAAATCATTATAACGGGGGAGGGGGAAGGCGTTGCCATTGCGTAAGTATCGTATCGCAGCTAAGCATCACATTGCACAGGATTGTCAGCAGAAAAACAATATTAATATAAGACGTAATATAAAATCACTAAACATTTTTACCTAGAGTTGGCTTCTCCTGAAAGAAATGCGTTATAAATTGGTATCTTTGTTTTATCTTTGCATATGTACAGTGCCGAACCGGCCATTAAATAATACACGGGGCTACCTGACCCGCTGCTCCAGGGGCCAGTTGTACTCCAACGAGAACAAAAAGTGGGATCAGATCCAGGATCACTGCAGTCAGATCATGTGAAGGTGCTGTACTTAGCGGATCTGGATCAGGCTCCACTGATCCTTAATCTTCATCCAATTCTGGAGCTACATGCAGCGTAACCAGGGAAACTGACCAGTGAGGAGCGAGCATGTGTGTGCGGTACGAAGTTTAAACACCTCGGCTGTCAAATGTGTATCCAACCTGAGATCAATACGCTACGCCCCTGATGTTTATGGAGGTCCTGCTGCTGCAAGTTTTACAGCTGGGTGAAGAGAGGCACAACTTCAAATGAGTTGCCCAAGGTTACAAAGCATGTGAGCTGTGGAGTGGGAGTTTGATCCCAGGATCTCCGGGCTCTCCAAGGTCTGCAGTGCTGTATGTGATGACTTGATGGAGTGTGCTATAGTACTGCAAACATGCTTACATTGCATCTATAGCAGGGTCTCCAACCCAGGTCCTGGAGAGCCCCAAGGGTTTAGAAGTGTCTTCACATCATCAGTGGCTGAAGATCTGGAACACATGTACATCTTGATTAATTAAGCCAATAACTGGTTCAATTAAGTAACTGAGAGCTCAGTGGAACCTAAATGCAGAAGACCCTGTATCTCTCCAGAGCCAGGCTTGGAGACCCCTGATCTATAGAGTACAGCCACTATCTACTGAACAACTGAAACTCTCTGTAGACTTGTTTTCTTAATTCAGTGCCAACCTGGTTGCCAAGAATGTGTTGGTGGAACCCTAACTATTCCACATTCCAGGGTTCTTTTTAAAACATGGTGAGGCAGGTCCACTGCCTGCCATGGAACTGCTTTCATTTGGCATTCCTTTTTTAAATAAAGTTGGTTGAAATTAGTATATTTGGCAGGTATGGAGTTAAAAACCCATCCCTGCAAATCAGGTGATGAACGTAGCGGTCTGATTGAATAAGTGATTGCTGATGAGGGTCTGGCCACATGTATAAAACAGCTAGGATGAGTAGGTTTGGTGAAAACTGAGAGACTGCTGAGTCCTTTACCCCCCAGGACAGCAGTAAAGATAAAGTCTAATAGATTAAACAGCGTTCCTGCTGCAGGACCTCCATTATTATAGGGAGCAGCGCATGGCCAAATGAGGCAAGCTTTTGTTTATAGCTTTGTTTTGAACAGTGTTTGTTTGGCATTGTTGTTTGTATTTGTGTACAATGTTGTGTGAGCCGTGGCCCTGCGGAAGAAGAAATGCCACCTTTAGTGCCACTCGGTGGTGGTGCGTGGTATTGCATCTGCTCTGTTTTGCTGTTAATCTCTGCAATCCCGATGCCTCACTCCCCACCACAGACACATGGCAAGAGGGCTTTGATAACTCTCCTTTGTATACGTATGCATCTGCTTTGCTTTTGGATTTTAACTTTATAAGTGAACACTTGTTGTCTAGATGTGGGGAAGCTATAAAAAAGCTTTTTCCAAGCTATGAACTGTACTGTACTTTTGGTTCAATTGTAAAAAAATAAAATAAAATAAAATTCCCAGTAAAATTCGAAACTTTTGGTTAACACAGAAGAGGAGAAATAAAAGAAAGTAATGAAAAAAACAACCCAATGGTTTTGATGGCAATGCCTAGACCGGTGTTCAAGAACACCTCCTGTGATCATGAACCTAATTCCTTCCCATTGAATACACTGTCAAAGCACGCTCCTGGGGTGATGTAGTAACTGGCAATAGAAACAGTGTACTGCAGCAGGAAGGCCAGTGGTACAGCAGAGGTGGATTGTTATACCAAACTGTACAAATCTATGGATATTACAGTTGAGGGTAACTGACAAATCTGTGGTGCCACGCTATGTGCAATTTCAGTAGGGATGTGTAATGAATCAGGTTGTAGGAGAGCTCCATCTGTCGCGGCTGTGTAACAGGGAGGAGGCTGGGCGTGAACCTACAGACACATGCTCCCCTCTGTATAAACCTGTATTCACAAGCCATTCAAGAGCACTGGGTCTCCCATGCAAAATCTGTAATGGCAGCCTACCACACAGCACAAGCTGCAGAGTAAATCGAATTCATGAAATGTGTCATTGCTTTCAATCATGCATACAGTATATTGCTCTGTTATCAATTCATTTTTCTAAAATCATTCCAAACACTGTCCCTGCCTGACAATCCCTTATTCCTTCTTTAAATTCCAGAAGCAAAGCATGCTGACCTGCATGCAGCTACACAGCTAATAGCACTGCACAACATTTAGTTGTATGAACTGTCCTGGGAATGCAAAGTGCCAATTGAAACTAATGTAGCGATTTAAGGAAATGACACCCATTATTGAGAACCCTGGTAAAACAAGCTCATCCTGTTGGTGAATGCAAGTTTCTTTGCAGGTTGAAAACCCTCAATAATGCAAAACCTTGGCTAATCATACAAACTAGTGCTGCATCAAGGTCCTTCACGAAGATGGATGAGAGTAGTTATTTCCTCTGAATCTCTGAATATAGTTAATACACATGCAATCCCAAACAGTTCTAACCAGGGAGGATTTCTATAGCATAGTGATCAATCAGTTTGTCCAGCGAGTCCCGCGAGCCCACCAAGCTGCAGGTCACAAGGCTAAGGCTCAAGTACTGTTAGAACGGCAAATCAGACTATTCACACAGGATTTATGGATTAACAGCTTCCCATAAAAAAGCACCATTTAAAGCAAGGTGCTAAAGACTGCCGGCGAACATCACTGTTGATGGAATATATTTAAAAATCAACCAGCGTGAAAGAAAAAATGAAACAAATTCCCACACATAATTATTTTACAAACAGCTTCTTACTGGCAAATACAGACATTGGACAGAAACTTTAGTTTTTTTTTTATGTAAGCATAAGTGCAGCAGTGAAATGCTTTGTTTTTTCCAGTGTTAATGTAGCTGGTACTAATAAGAAATACTAATAGCATACTGAGCGTTTTTGACCAATTACTGTATTTCTGTGCTTCAAAGATCATAACAACACCGAAAAAACATTCTGTTCTCAGGCAAAACCAGCACTGACATTGAAACAAAAACACAGTCAACCATGCAGGCCGTAACATCAAGAGGTACCAACAAACAAGCGCAAACTAAAAACTACAGAAAACAAACTGGCCTGCTGCATCTCACACCAGACCATCGGGCTATCTGTAGTGCTTGGGCTGCACTGCTCCAGTGCTCGTTCTGGCATGTGTGAGGAGCACAAGCAATACAATTATCACCAGCACATTTGCTTTATGTTTACATACACACCCATGTCCAATACAACTGCCTCCTGTGCACAGAGGTTCATAAACCTGCCTTTACTGCTGTTGAGCGGTCTCTAGACATGCTTTTTACAGGCCACTGAACAGGCAGTGTTGAAGTGTTACTGAACAGCCTGCAGGGTTTACAACAGAGCACCGCACTTACCATTGGCGCTTGCTGTCTTACATGCATTGCTTCAATATCTTTTTCAACATATTCAATATGATTCACATATCCTTGAGAAATGGGTCATCTTCATTTGTGCTTAGTTCTTGCCTCGTATCTTGAGATATGTTCATTCAGAAACTCATTTTGTTTTTCAAAGATTGTTGAGGATTTGAAATCCTAAATCTTAATGAGGAAGTATCTTCCAGTGTCATTTTAATTTCTGTTTAATCTCCCACCTTTTTTTAATGTTTGCAATTATTCTTAGTGGTTCTGGGTGGTGCTGCTGCTGCTGCTGCATTATTCAGTCACTTATATTTCTCCAAACCTGCCCTGACCTGGCTTTGAGCTGCTTTGAACTTGTCTGGAGAACAAGCTGGGCTTGTTAGGATGGAACCGCCTTCCTCATTCCATTTAGATCATGTGACAATGTGACCTTTCAGCTGGTGGCCCCACCTACTCTACATGTATACATACAGAGAATAGGAGGGACTGGGAACAAGTACAGTAACTGTGCAGAGGACAACGCTGTATAAAAACTCTGAATAAAGTGTGGCAAGGACAAATCTCATGTCAGTGTTAAAGTGCTGTTTTCATCCTTTATACACCCGGTTATCACAACTTCAGACAACAAAACCCTATTCACCTGAAGAGACTTTATTTGAGATTTTAAAATAGAATAAAAAGCAACAGAGTTAGCAACTCGTATCACCAAATCTCTTGTGAAACAAGTGATTAAACAGAAGGGTATTGATGTGTCTGTTGCATCTGTTGTTTACATTGAGTAATGTCCTCCAACCAACCAACAAAAACCCCAGACACGGGAAAAACCTCAATGAAATGAAAGAGGAACAAGTATCCACACCGGAAACAGGAATATAGGAATGTTTGTCTTCTACCAACCTTGATACGTTCATATGTACGTTCTTGAAAATGGCTGTGTTTACTGCTGAGCTTTCCTCTGGTAAAAGGAGTCACAGTCGAACTGGCACAGCAGGAGAAACACCAGCTACACATTAACTGCTTGGGGACAGACAGTTATATTCAGGAGCTCTTATCATAGGCTTGTGGTACAGAATGAGGCAACTACATTAAAAAATCCATTGAGATTCCTGCAACATATACTGTACCAAATTACGGAGTTATTTTCATACATTACCAGGATGGAACCAAAAGCATATGTACATTTCCCAATACCTGTCTCAGGGTAATGTATTCCAACTGTTATATAAAAAAGAAAGTTGCATTGTAATTTAAAATGAGAGCAGGTAGTTGTGTTTTAGTAGTGATTAATTGACTCTAGCATGAGAGAACATTTCATAACCTTTAGAATCAGAGGGGAAAGGATCACAGAGGTGGTTTTAGGGGGTACAGTACTTGCTTATTGAGATACTCTGTTAAGCTGAGAACTCTAATGATTTATGTACCCAATTTTAACCATTTGGTTGCTATCCTACAACATCAGGATTCAAGGTTTAATTTCATTTGGCTCTGCTTATTATTATCAAACATGATATAGCTACAATATGTGTTAAAGCATGATACAGATCATTATGCATGGATGGACACAGTAACTTTGGAACCATATAGGAAAAGAACACCTGCGTCTGATTGTGTGAAATTATATTTGAAAGATATGAAATGTGTTTTTGTGTATGTAGACTTCATCTACGCCATCTATTTCCCAACAAAGGCATTTAAGGCCCACTGTTGATGTGAATGGAGGGTCATTCAAGTAAATATTGAAAACGTATCATTCTAATTTATAAGCCAACTGGTTCTGTTTCTGGAGTGGGTATGGTTCTAATGATGCTCAGTCAGTCCAGGTATCATCTCCTTTGCTTTTTGGACATTCCAGTTTGTCCATGCAGCAAGCGTCTGGGAGGAAGCATGTGTATGAATAATAAAATGATTATAGCACTTGCCAGGTTTACCCTTTAATAAATACATTCAGAACCAGTCGGCTGCTGAAAACTGCTATCTCGGTTTCTTTAGCACAGACTTGTAATTTTAATACAGTAGCAAGAAAACATAATACAGTCCATCCTTTGAACCATGTTTCAAATGACATGCAGTAAAAAGGCCTCAGGACCATGATTATCTGTTCAGCAGAAAGCATGGCAGTAATTCCTGCTCTTCTCAGCTTCCTGAACTGCAGTGTGGGGAAGTATTCCCAAACTGGAACTCTAGTTTTTTGCCAGTGTTTTGGCATCCAAGACACAATTTCACAGCTGAGCCAAAGGAAATAAGTAGCTACATGTCAATGCAGTACTTTCAAAGCAATTCAAACAATATTGCAATTAAGCTCATTATACAGTAAAGAAATGTGCAATGAAGGTATTGTTTTTGTACCCCGTTCATGGTAGGACACAGCTGGCCCCTTGTTTTAGGAATTGAAGTATAATATGAAAGCGACATATGCTGTTTCAATTAGAGGAGATGGCTGAATACAGAATAGTTTTTTATCACATGATGATTTACCCAGAAACGAGTCATCTAACGGCTGCTAACAAGAGACCACTTCAAATATAATCCCCAAGCACATTATTTAGAGCACCTGTATACCCCCTAATCACACAGCACTCATTACAGCCAAGGAACATCTCATAGATCACATCATATACTAGCAAACACCTGTATACCCCCTAATCATACAGCACTCATTACAGCCAAGGAACATCGCATAGATCACATCATATACTAGCAAACACCTGTATACCCCCTAATCATACAGCACTCATTACAGCCAAGGAACATCTCATAGATCACATCATATACTAGCAAACACCTGTATACCCCCTAATCATACAACACTCATTACAGCCAAGGAACATCTCATAGATCACATCATATACTAGCAAACACCTGTATACCCCCTAATCATACAACACTCATTACAGCCAAGGAACATCTCATAGATCACATCATATACTAGCAAACACCTGTATACCCCCTAATCATACAGCACTCATTACAGCCAAGGAACATCTCATAGATCACATCATATACTAGCAAACACCTGTATACCCCCTAATCATACAGCACTCATTACAGCCTAACTGTGCTAGATAAATACTTCAGCAAAGCATAACTTGTCTGCCTTTTGAATTGCTATAGTCTTCATATACTGTAGTCATAGAGACAAGAGAAAGAGCTTTCTGCTCAGTGAAAGGCTATAAATAGTTTTGGAAAAGAGTTACAGGGAATTCCCTTTCTTCTGTGCTCTGCATGTACTGCAGCTGTACATTGTTCAGTCCTTAGACTCCATTACAGCTTGCAGGCAGAATTACCTCCACTTTTATTCACGGGCCATTTTAACTGCTAGAATAAAGATACATGATTTACCTTGGTTACCCTGAGTGATGATACCAATTATAAAGGCAACAGGAGCAACCTTATTCGTTTTTAGTTTTCAGGCTTTGTTAGATTACCAATATTAAAAAAGTGACTTGAACTGTTTCTGTGGATAAGGAGGTTTTTTTTCTTTTTTTTTTCTAGAATCAATACGGTCATCCACATGTTCAATGTATTTGTTATTTGAACCTGTGTATTATACAGTAAGCACATAAGCTCTTCAAACAAACAAACAAAATAAAAAGAACATGCACAGCGCTCTTAACCATATGGTACCGAATGAAATTGTAAATGTGTGACCTGAAGGCAGGGTTTGTCATAAAGTACATACTAGAACTCACTTCCAATGTCTGGTCGAAGTTTCTTATCGTACTCCTTCAGCAAATTGTTCAGTATTTGAGTGGCGTCTGCCTCGTGAGCTTTGGGGGCCAGCATTTGGTTGACTGTCACGTCATCGTACTCTTCCTCATCATGAACTTTCTGGGAACTGGAAGACAACAAACGATAATAATGGATCTGCGAAGATATTGCAATCATTGAAATGCAGTCCCTGGTTCATGCAAAGCCGCAAACAAATGGACATGCAAAGTGTTTTGTGGAACAGCCACTTTATATCACATGTACATACATGGTCTCCTAGTAACAGAATCATCATCTGAGCGAGGTCTCTAGAACGAGATTACTACTCACTGATTACGTGTATCAACAGCTTAGAATATTTACTTTTTAAAAGAGTTTCAGCTACAGCATATCAACATGCATACCAGTCAAATATAATCAGTATTCTGACAAAGGCACTCACTATAATAAACAGGGCCCCACACTCACATGGGTTAAATCTCTGTCACCATTAAATACGTAATGATGTGGAAACGTCAATACGCCTAGAAAGACTGGACCAGCGTGATACAGTGTAAAGACTAGAATACAGTATACCTGTAAATAATGCAACACTTGTAATATTGTATTTGTCAACATAAGGTGTAATAATATATAAAAAAAATAAGAAAAAATCCAGATAAGATTGGTAGCAGGTTATTCCTTTTCCATTCATTTGGACGTTTTTAAAGATTACTATTGTTCCCTGCTGGCAGGATAATTATATCAATTAAACAAACTTAAACGGCAACCCCCGAGCACACTCCCGTTGATATACATTGGGATACAGTATATATGTGAATGTATCACTTTGAAAGGGATACTGGGTTGGATGTCAAGCAGCAGATTAAAACTTACTGAACTACATACCTGGCTGCTATTATCTCAAGCAGCCTGGGTTGCTATTACAGAGATGGTTTCCAGGGCAACGTGTCCAGCTGATAGAGAGGCTGCTGTTTTGCATACTTTATAACGCAGTTTACTAAAAGCTCCCATTTAAAAAGCAAAATAATAAATAAATAGCACAGATCCTTTGTTTCCTGGCCACGTCTGCGTAGCACAGCTGTAAGTTTCTGCTGCTCTTTCAGTGTATGACAGCTTGAGATGTGTTCTGCTTGTCACTGCCCCAAACAACTCACACGCAAGTGAGGAGGATCTGCGGTGTTAATAACTGTTTAAATTAACATGAGGAGCAGGAATACATTTCCAGTAATTTTTAATCACATTTCTATCAATTTTGACATTTCTGTTTTACAAGTTTACATTTATTGTAAATGTGAATCTGTCATTTATTTGTAGAATTATATATATATATATATATATATATATATATATATATATATATATATATATATATATATAAACACCAACATTGATCATCCTGTAAATGCCACATAATTGGATGCTTAATAATAATAATAATAATAATAATTAATAATAATAATAATAATAATAATAATAATAATAATAATAATAATAATAATAATAATAATATCACATATGTACATTTATTTCGATTATTTGCATTGTAATGAAACTATTTGCGTCTAACTAATGTAATCTATTCTATTTTAAATAAATACAAATCTGTGTTTTTCGGTTGAATTGCTGTATCATATATATTATAGATGAGCACAGGTGCGCGGTTTCATTAATCACGAGCAAGTAAAAACAAAATAATCTGATCTCATGTAAACAATTACTCTTTTTAAAAAAAGAAGCAGAAATGTTAAACAAAAATGTAAACGCTGAAAACTTGTTAATGGCTGTGGTGCTCTTTTAGCCTCGCTATAACATAAAACAAACAACCAAATGAATAAATACATGCATCAATTACCAACGCTTAATATCTGAATCGCAGTAAAAGAAGGAGAGCAACTTACCAGGCGTGGAAAACAGACAGCAGTAAGAAAGCCGCCAGTAACTGGGTGGACATGTTTGGGTAAGGATGACTCGAAGAGGAATGGGTGAGGGTTTCAATGTTGCGTTGTGTTTCTGAGAAAAAAGGGGATACAGCTATCTTTGCTTTCTCAGCTACAGTCAAAAATATTTGTCACTTGAAATCAAACAGAAGCCAACAGAACCTCTCAGATCCAGCCATGAATTACGCATCCAGTTCTGACAGGTGTTCGAACTCTGACAGCTCCAGCACTTTCACATCGAGAATCAATTGTCTGAAATAATGAACCAGCCTCTGCTGCTCCTTGAAGTTGCATTAGCCTCCTTCGATTGCACCAGCAGATACACAGGCATACTGCCGCTCTCAAAAGCAGGGCAGCAATTCCCCAAGTGAAAATCTAAACCCCCTTCATGTATTCCCGGGGACCCCTTGTTCATTCTGTTGCGTCACATTTCAGCACAGCGGCAGCATTCAAGCCTTTCTTACAAACTTTAAACTGTGCCTGTTTTCTTCAAAAAAGCAGCGCTGTCGATTGAATAAGGAGATCGCCATTAAGTCTTAAATCACGAGTATCGCTGTCTTTGAATTAAGTTCTGTAATTAGGGTCCAACATTACTTCGTCTAGTTTAGATTTCTCGCTTCCTGTGAGATGGTGTTTATTGAGATTATACAGGGGCTGCAACAAGGGTCTAGAGAATAATGAGCCAATTTGAGACAATATTATTAATATAATCCAAGTTTTCAAACCAACATTTTGACTTTTATTAAGTTATGTAGGTTTACTGTATGTATGTATGTATGTATGTATGTATGTATGTATGTATGTATGTATGTATGTATGTATGTAATATTATTGCATATACAAAGTACAAGCAATACATACTTAGGTGGTCATATTTTCTTGGTAGTTTTGATTACTACTACTACTACTACTATTATTATTATTATTATTATTATTATTATTATTATTATTATTATTATTAGTAGTAGTAGTAGTAGTAGTAGTAGTAGTAGTAGTAGTAGTAGTAGTAGTAGTAGTAGTAGTAGTAGTAGTAGTAGTAGTAGTAGTAGTAGTAGTAGTAGTAGTAGTAGTAGGGGCAGCAGTGTGGAGTAGTGGTTAGGGCTCTGGACTCTTGACCGGAGGGTTGTGGGTTCAATCCCCGTGGAGGACACTGCTGCTGTACCCTTGAGCAAGGTACTTTACCCAGATTGCTCCAGTAAAAACCCAGCTGTATAAATGGGCAATTGTATGTACAAATAATGTGTAAAAAATAATGTAATTGAATGTAAAAAATAATGTGATATCTTGTAACAATTGAAAGTCGCCCTGGATAACGGCGTCTGCTAAGAAATAAATAAATAAATAAATAAATAAATAATAATAATAATAATAATAATAATAATAATAGTATGTAACGCATTCGTTATTGTGCGTGTCTGTCGTCCCGAAACAGAAATCATAAAGTATAATGTTCAGTGGCTGCAAACGATTCTATGTGAGCTTTACATAGGTTTGAGATAAATAATAATGTTACTGTAAATGTCTCCACGTAATGTGCATTTGATTTCCATCTGTGCCGTTTCAATACCTTGGGATTTAAGAGATAAGTATGCACATACATACATACATACATACATACATACATACATACATACACACATACATACATCAGTTGAGTACCCTGGACAGCGCATTACACGCACATCAGAGAAGCGGTGACAGCACACACAAGAGGAGGGTGCGACCAGTTGAGTACCCTGGACAGCGCATTACACGCACATCAGAGAAGCGGTGACAGCACACACAAGAGGAGGGTGCGACCAGTTGAGTACCCTGGACAGCGCATTACACGCACATCAGAGAAGCGGTGACAGCACACACAAGAGGAGGGTGCGACCAGTTGAGTACCCTGGACAGCGCATTACACGCACATCAGAGAAGCGGTGACAGCACACACAGCTCTGCACAGAGATGCACCGTATAATCAAGAAAGTAGGCTTGGTACATTCACAGACTCTTATACTGTAGTACACACAGCTGACGAGAACACAGTGCTAGTGTAGCAAGCCAAAACATGACCACAGTTTGTGAAAACCCCCAAACCCCAAGAAACTGTCGTGCCAGTCAGAGTTTGCATCTACAGTAATAAAAAAAAATTGAAGGCGGCATTATTTGATTCTGCTTAGTGGATTTCTTAACAGTGAAGCATATTGACTTAGTTTGCAGGTGTTGTATGTGACTAAAAGCACATTACGTTGTGGGTGGTAAGGTTAGGATCTACAGCTAGTGTGAATTCGTCTCACTTTTAATGAAGCTACGCAACCGGGGACATGTAGCCCCCTAGATTAGTTAGCTGGAAGGCAGACTGCCCCCGTGTGGCTGTCCTCAGTAATGCAGTGACTGATACTCAGTAGGATCGCCGACACCGGACACCAGTTTATCACAAACGCGTTTCTTCTTCTCCCTGCAAGCAAATCGTTGATCGGAAGGTATTGCCGTAATTGTTTTCTATCAATCAATGCTTTTTAGATAGATGTTGAGGTTGAACTCCGGATACAATTTAATAAGGAAACAGTATGTTAACAATGAATCTGTTGCGTAGGGTTGAGTTGAATTTATAACTTTCACAGAGCAGTTTCATCATGAAACACATTGTCCAGATCTGCGGAGTTAAATCCTGTCTGTGTAGTTGCGTGTGATAATGTCTGTATCTAAGTGAAGCTGATGTGAAAGAGTAGCCTGCAGTCACATATTCAGACGCGGTCTCTGTTTAAGACAGGGCAGAACAAATTGCAACACGGACAGCTGAAGAATGATGTGATTATCTGATACACAGGACCCGACCTTTGCCAGAAGTAAAACTGTACAGTTTTAATGCGTAGTGTGAAATGACATCTGACAAAACGCCTCGCGCTGAAAAAGGTTTTCTGATCCCAAACTTCTGTGGATGGTTTCGCAGCCCCATTTTAGCGCTAATCTTGGTCTACTCAATGTTAATTGAGGTGAGGCAGTCCAAGACTAGTGCTAATCGGGTCCGTGTAACCAGCTGTATAGAGATACAATATGGAAAGCACCGGTGTCCCAACACGTCCATTCAGCGTTATTACAGGTACTAAATATGTAGTTACATTTTACACAACCTCAAAGCCCAACGGCAATGGTACATACAACTGACCCTTTTCATTTAGCCTACAGCCATTGTCATTTCAAGTCTTTCTTTATGGTCTTAGCCTGGTGGATCATTCACGTCACATTCTAGTTTCAATGATAATAATAAAAGCACCAATCTTCACTCAGCTGTGCATAATAAGGATGTAATTCTATCCAGGGTTTGTGGTGACATATAAATCAGAGAGCGCTACATGTGGTATTATTAAGAATCGGAGTACAAACTCCGCTTGTCTTTTTGGGGGGGTGTAGCTGGATGATTTTCTAGTCACTCAGCGCCTCGGCTTTCTGAGGGCCAGCAGCCTGCGCTGCATAACATCCCACGGAGGTCATGTGACTGAGGTCATTTTTTACTACGTGACCCCTGCCTTCTGCGCTGCATGACATCCCACGGAGGTCATGTGACTGAGGTCATTTCTTACTAAGTGACCCCTGTCTTCTGCGCTGCATGACATCCCACGGAGGTCATGTGACTGAGGTCATTTCTTACTACGTGACCCCTGCCTTCTGCGCTGCATGACATCCCACGGAGGTCATGTGACTGAGGTCATTTCTGCTGTTCCGCACAGCCCCCTCTGCCTTCTGCCTCTTGTTGTTTGCCTGTTGGGATTGGAGGTGTTTTGTTGTGTTCATGCGCTGGTGGTAGAATGTGTTTCCATGTTGAGGTTTTCATCAACCGTATTATCCACGGGCAATATTATTATATACAGGTCTGGCATTGGCGCATTATCTCATTATACACGGGTCTGACGAAACGTGTATAACAAGACTGTAAAACACACAGTGCATGGAAAAAATATTGTTCACCATATCTACTACTACAACTACTGATTATTATTATTTGTTTATTTAGCAGATGCCTTTATCCAAGGTGACTTACAGAGACTAGGGTGTGTGAACTATGCATCAGCTGCAGAGTCACTTACAACTACATCTCACCCGAAAGACGGAGCACAAGGAGGTAAAGTGACTTGCTCAGGGTCACACAATGAGTCAGTGGCTGAGGTGGGATTTGAACCAGAGACCTCCTCGTCACAAGCCCTTTTCTTTAACCACTGGACCACACAGCCTCCACAGCCTCCAATAATAACAAAGTTACTAACTATAAAACCATACAACTTACAAAACCATACAATCCCTCCACTAAGCCAAATGTTTAAAAATGAGACAGATTGATTATTATGCAACAGATTTGAAACCTGTTTTAATATATAATATCATGCAACAGGTTTGAAACGCGTTTTAGTATATGATATCATTGCAACAGATTTGAAACGTATTTAGTATTTAATATAATGTTTAGTATATAATATCATTTTTTACACTGTAATGTTTTTATATGTGCCCAGAAAAATAAAATAGCAAATCTAAAACATTTCTTTTTACACTGTGCAGTTGTCATAGCAACCTAAATTGATATTTACTTACCCTTGTCACATAAAGCAGATCAAATGAAAAGAAAGCCCATCTGATAAGCTGTGTCATTCCTTGCATTTTGTCTTTAGATATCTGAGCCATGGAGCTGCTGCCCTCTACAGTCATTGTTTTGTTTTTGTGAAGACTACTTAAAAGAAAACATTCTCAAAATAATACCACAAGAGATCAGAAAGACACCTAACCTGTGCACTGAATATGTCAATTAACAATAAACATGGAACCTAACCTAACTGAAAGCCCAGGCTGTCAATACACACACACGCACGCACGCACGCACGCACGCACGCACACACACACACACACGTACGTATATATATATATATATATATATATATATATATATATATATATATATAATGTAAATTAGGATCACTATATAAAAAAGTGCAACATTGCTTTGTAATTGCTAATGGAAGCGCAAGTGATTAATCGATTCATGACTAATCACTATGTCACACAGATACATATCAACTGTAATTTTCTAAAATAAATTTAAAAAAAATTATTTGGCCACCAAAGTCTGACCAAGGTAGAAGCACTTATGAAAGGTTACAATCCTGGAAAAGGAAACCGTATATTCAGATACCCATAGCTACCTGCTGTGATAATGGCATAACTGTGTATTTAAATGTTCAGAATGTGGTAGATGACGGGGGTGGAGTACACGTGTTAATAGCAGAATGCTTATTCTACTACACATGGGTGGTACAAGGGATAATAACACTACGATCTGTGCCAGGACAGAGGCCCTGCACACTGGGAACGTGGGTTTTGTGGCTGCCTTTGAACAGCCACACAATCTAAATTGGGGATTGAGCCAGGATCAGAATCATCTATTGTTTAAAAGTAATAACCAGATGGCTAAGCCAGTAACCAAAACTAACACCTGTGCACATAAGTATTGAAACACAGTACCTTTTCTCAGGTCTGACCACACAGGTCTCTTCTCCGGCCCTAGCCTTAAAGAGTAAGTAGCGGGGTTCCGAAAAATATAGCGTTCCACGACCCACGTGTTGTACAACTGTTTAAACAGTGTACCTGTAATATAGAGTTACCTGTCCCCACGTGCTGCTACAACTGTTTAAATACCTGTCATTTTTCTTTTCATTGTTAACATCCTGACAACTTTTTACACTTATAACTTTAAAGTTTGTTTCAAAGCTCTTTTCAAAATGCCACTCTGTTGCACTGGGGTTTGAGATCTGTCCTCTAAAATCACTGCAGGAAGAGCGATTATAAAAACACACACACACAATGTGCTCTGGCTTTTCTGTTTCGTACCACGTCATGGGTCGTTATTGCTGTGTTACCTGTTTGACAGTGTGAGCAAAAATCCTTACACTATCAGTGCACTAGCACCCGATCTGACTAGAACCAGTCGATTCAATGGGACATTATCAAGGAAAACCATCCCATAGGAATGGGCCAGTAGGTACCTAGCAGCCTCCCAACAGGCAGAGTAGGTCCGGATCAAGCACTTTAATGTAATAGCCACTAGATGGTGCTAAAGAAGCGGTGTATAAATAATGTTAACATTTACTTCAATGGTGACGCAGTTGGGTTTAGGGGTAGAGATTAGGATTAGGGTTAGGGTTAGTGTTAGGGCTAAGAGGTAGATTTAGGGGTTAGGAGGCTACTAGGTACCTACTGGCCCATTCCTATGGGATGATTTTCCTTGATAACATCCCATTCAATCGACTGATTCTAAATGTTTGGAAGTTGGCTCTTTTGTGCAAAAACGTTCTTGTATACTATTTATTTGGATTGTATAAAGTATAAACACCTGCCATCTGCAGCACACACTTGTGATTCATGCTTTTGTTATGCAAATAGAATCTTTGATGCTGCATGTATTCTGTAATATATAACAGCAGCCTCTACCGATTACAAGTCAGTTTCGCAGCAGATCTGACAGGCAGTAGATTGCAGACAGTGGCTTCCATTTCCAAGGCTGCCCAAGTTCACAAAATCACAGGGAGTAGTTTTAAAACATTTTGTGCCATTTTGAAATCAGACTTTGCTGCAACTTCCATGAAGGAATGAAAGGCTTTAATAAAAAAAGAATGCTCTTGAGCTGGTCCAGCACAGCTTTGCCTAGCAGACACACTCAGTCAGCCCTGACTGTCCGCAGTGGCCCTCCACCCTATTTGTGTGTGTAGCTTTGTTTGTAGCTTCTGTAAATGAAACTGTAGGCAATCACATCATTGTCAGCATACAACCTGAGGATTGCTTGGGGAAATAATGGTAATATGAGGCCACTGGTTCAAAAATAAATCCCATTTCTACTGATTTCATCTCAACCTATCCTTGGAGATGCTTGGACTTGCTGATTTCATCTCAACCTATCCCTGGAGATGCTTGGACTTGCTGATTTCATCTCAACCTATCCCTGGACATGCTTGGACTTGCTGGTTTGGTTTTCTGTTACAGTTTTAGACACTGATGTTTATTGCACATACAGTAATGATGGCAGAATTCCTGACGTGACACATGATGGCTGGATCATTTTATCTGAACGATCACTCCTGTGGCTTGTTGAGTCATCCAGAACACAGCAGAAATCTGGAAGGTGATCAGTAAACATGCAGTGTCAGTGAAGAACTCATGGAGGGTCCAGCAGAGAACTTCTGTAAGGAATTCCTTACAAAGATAAATCAACTGATGCACATTAGTGTCCATGGAGAAACTATTACAGACTGGCTGCAAATCCAGACTTTATGTATTCATTATGTAAGCAGGGCATTCCAAAATCCTTTTCACCAATGCATGTTCCACAAATGGTCGCCATGAGGGAAGATTGCAGGATTCCAAACTAAGAGCTATTACTTTTAAAAACAGGATACAACAGGATTTTTTCCTCCCATTGCATCAGGAATCTACACATGGGTGTACTTTTGTAATCCAAACAGCCACTGATGCAGACACCGGTACTCACTCTCTGCAAAGAAATCAAAGAGAGACATCTCAAATCCTCCTGTGGCTGTAATGGCTAATGGCTTTGTATCATCTTCCGTTGAAAGCGAATGTGATCCTAGTGGTCAATGTGTAAATGACACATGAAGGCATTCACCAGGCTGACAATGAAAAGCTATGAGCTAAAAAGTTCTCTCAGTAGTTCCATTGTTTCATAATGTAAGGAAGGAGCCCCTCCATGTGCACTGAGATACAGCACGGTGCTCGCTGCACCAGCAGACAGTGCAGGAAACTGCTTCTGTGATACAAATATGTATTATAGTAGATAGATTCCATGAAGATGATTGCAGATTCTTGGGCTACTGTTTCCTTGCTTGGCATTGCACACAGACATGCATACTCTATAAGTGAAGCAGAACAGCCACGACTCTGTAATTTGGCTCATCTCCATTGTTCACCATTGTGGAGAGCTGCTTTATAAAACCAGGATACAATATCTTATTCACACAAACAAATGTACCAGGCATTTATTTATTGCTTTAGTAACATTATGCTAAGAATGGGAACTGAACATTGATGTGTTGAACTTAAACAATGCAGTAAACGGTCTTATTGTACCCTCCAAATCAGTACATTTACATTTCTTGTAGCCATTAGGTGGTAGAGTATAACCTTCCCCCAATGTAGACACCTGAACCAGACCCACGAAGATGACATGCTGCTCAATTAACATTACTGAGAGGAGTGCAAAGTGTGTTTCTTGTTCACATAGGATCATAATAAATACATTAAAAACAAACCCATCTCTGCAGTCAAGCCTAATTTGGCAGTGCTAATGAGTGTCGTTATGGGTAATGTAAGGCAGATGCAGCACATGTTTTGTAGCAGAGGTGTATTGAAGAACTGGATTTTGATCATGCTTAAATATGTAGTACTGTTAAGAACTTAAACAAAAATCCTAAATTAACATTAAGCTTAACATTGGAAGGCTATGTCAGGTTTTTAGAAAAGTGGCTTCAATCAGAACTCCTGACTGTAAGGGCTTCTGTTCCATCAGTTCTATAAGCGAGGGAGAACTACAGTATGAGATGTGATGTGTGAGGTCTCTCCCTTCTCCTGAACAGCCTCATTCTGTTCCATCAGTTCTATAAGAGAGGGAGAATTACAGTATGAGATGTGATGTGTGGGGTCTCTCCCTTCTCCTGAACACAAGTTTCTAAATGAAAGTGCACCTGCCGGTGATAACTTACTCATGGTTATTAAAAGCAATTTGTCTAGCAAGTACGCACGTGACTTAACACGGTGTACCTGAACCTCCTTTTGAATAATGACTACACAGGAAACAATTCCAAACCTAGACCCAATAAAGCAGAGGGATGATCGGGCATCAGCCTTCACAAGTGTCACATCCAGTGTTTGCTACAATGGGTTCAAACTGCTGTGCAGGTGCTTTGTTTTGCTGCTGCATGTTTCACAATGATTTGCTTCCAGCAGCTCCTTTCTTATTAGACAGTTCCATTTGAATGCTGACTTACGATACCTAGATCTACAAAACTGACAATCTCTCAACTAACAGAAAAACAGCATGACTTTTTAAACAGCAATCCTCCTTTAAAGGTGTGACTACAAAAACAGAATATAAACAGCTGCTGGTGGCTGTGCATACTGGTTTACATAGATATCATTGTGCAAAACAATATTCAATATTCAAGATATTGCCTTGCTTGCATTAGAATATCTTTTCTGGAACCTCTATTGACTCTATTTGTAAATTATACATTTATACATAAAAGCATAAATGTTTTCACTCCAGCATTTCATGATTAGATGCATGGATTGTAATCAGCAATGTTCCAGTGTATTTTGTTTTAGTTATTTATTCCAATGTAGCCTAACAGTATTTATGATTTGATCATCTCATGTCAAACTTGTTTTAATGCAAAATGCTTTATAATGTTATTTACACTGGGGCCATTTGTACTATATATTTTTTTTCTAGTTTGCAAAGATATAAATGCTTGCTGCTTTAAATAAATCAACATTCTTTATGAAATCTTGGTGGACTTAATTAGAAATAGTCAAGGCAAAGATGGCAATATTATCTCTAGAGAGTATTGAACATGCAACACATGAAAAGGTTCTCAAAACTTCAGCTAATAGCACTGCTTATGCAAGTCTTCAGTGCTTCATGTCACCCTCTATGGAAATCCTTCTGTTTCTTACAATATGGCAAGTGTGTAGACAGGTGTGGAGTGCTGCTCAAGCAGCTCATTTGGGGGTTAAGTCTTCCTTTATTACTGGCTCTCTGTTTAGATACGTGGCCCAGTAGACTAGGTTGAAAGTCCCAAACAGCACCGGGAACACGATCCTCGACATGTTGTCGATCCTGCTGATGCTGTTGTAACTCTTTTCAGCCTCCGGAGGCTTTGCTTCTGCGGGTTTCATCTGCACTGAGGTGCTGTTGGAAATGGTAGAAAGGACCGATTCCTTCATGATGTTCGCTGTGTTGTTCACTCCCACAGCCATGCAGGCGTTGTTCGCTTTCTTTGTTAGTGCCATGGGAGGCTTTTTCTATAGCAAGGGAAAATGTATATAAGAACATTGTAGAGCCTTGCAATACAGTAGTCTTACTGGGAACAGATGCACCATTCATAGCCCACAAATACAGTATCACCCTATTGATGAATAGAGACTGCAGTGTTGTACCCTCCACTAAGGAAGCAGATTATACCACGTTTCTTCCAGTCTGAATGACATGTATTGATCATTCAAGAACCATTATTTATGTAGTGCTTTTGGTCACATACTGTATCTTGATACACAAACTCAATGTCATTTAGAGGTATCACTATTCATACATAACAGGGATATTCAGAGATATGAATCCTGTGTAGGTAACACTTTACATTAGGTGTGTATTTACATAGTAGTTACTTTGTAATTGTGTGTAAGTACACATGTATTTACACACAATTACATGTTATTATGCATAGTTACAATGTACTTAATGTGCACATTTTGTGTATGATATAACCCTAACCCAAACTCTATCCTTAACCCTAATCCTAACCCTAACCCTAACCCTAACCCTAACCCTAACCCTAATCCTAATCCATAATCCATAATTCCTAATCCCTAATCCCTATCTCTATCCCAAACCCTAACTCTTTTCTGATACAATTGTGTACTTACATAAGCGCACATGTATTTACAAAGCAACCGCTATGTAAATACACAGTAATTGGAGACTCTTAATGTGAAGTGTTACCCTGTGTATACAGGCACTCAGTAACACACACATTTCCAGCATGCAGAATCAATGCTAGGCCTGTATTTATCAACCCCCCATTGTTCCCTTCCAGGATTTGGGTTCTTTCTGTCACTTTCTATATGCTGAGAGGCCTTGCCTTTTCGGAGCAGTGAATGTACAAGTACACACTGATATGAATGGAGAAGATTTTAAATTTGCACACACCTTGGGTTGATGGTCTTCGAGCGCTTTCTTCCCATCCCATGCCCAGCTTCTTTTGGTGAAATAATTTACAGTGGCAAATTCTATTAACGCGGAGAAGACAAATGCATAGCACACTGCTATAAACCAGTCCATTGCTGTCGCATAAGCCACTTTAGGCAAAGAGTTGCGAGCACTGATGCTTAACGTTGTCATAGTCAGCACTGTGGTCACACCTGCGTGAAAAATACAACAAATAAACAGGAAACAAAGAGATTCAGTCAACAGAGGTAAGCAGACATTATCATCCATGAGAATGAACAGTTACATATTTATACTTGAAATGCCATCAGCAGAGACACGATGCTACACACAAAGTCTGATCGCATTTCAACAGATTCACAATGATCTGGCTTGGCATTGCCTCCCACACTTCAGCTACTCGAATTTCCATCTTGAATTGGACAGAGAAACAAAGAAAGACATTCGTTCTATTTTAGGATTAGTGAGTAAATTAGTTACTTCCTACAAGAAAACAGAAATCATGGTGAAATCAACAATGCTTTATTAATAACCTTTTTTCACTTTTTTCACTCAGATAATTATTAATTATTAATCCTAAAATGTTTTGTAATTATTCAAATCTAATAGAAGAATAGATTAATGAGTAGAATTTTAAATTTGAGACAACACTATTGGCAGCATTCTAAGTGTCATTACCTCATACATTCTAAAGGGGGCAGGACTTGAAAGTGTTGCAATCCGACCTCACCTGAGCCTTCCAGTCATGTTCCATGCAACACAAACTGTAGGAATCTATGTGGACCGATTGCTTGTTACACAGAAAGTAGATGAGTAAACCCTTAAAACTTCAAGAGTTATCACTGGATAAGTGAGCTTCACCTGAGTCACAGTGAAAACAAAGGCATGATAACTAAAAATGTGAATCCTGATGTTGATTATTATATCTTCAGTGAAAGTAAGTGCAATGCTAATTGTAAACTACATACAAGATGAAATTGAATACATACATATTAAAAACATCCTTTTAAGCATTCAGTCCATCTGCTTATCAACAGAGCACACTGCCAGATGTGGCACAGTCCTAACCAGACACTCCTCATTCGTTTGCACTATCCAATAAGGAATTTAAGGAGCAGAGAAGGTGTGGATTGTTCACTCTCAGAAATGTAAAGTGTGGATTGTTCACTCTCAGAAATGTAAAGTGTGGATTGTTCACTCTCAGAAATGTAAAGTGTGGATTGTTCACTCTCAGAAATGTAAAGTGTGGATTGTTCACTCTCAGGAATGTAAAGTGTGGATTGTTCACTCTCAGAAATGTAAAGTGTGGATTGTTCACCCTCAGATATGTAAAGTGTGGATTGTTCACTCTCAGGAATGTAAAGTGTGGATTGTTCACTCAGAAATGTAAAGTGTGGATTGTTCACTCTCAGAAATGTAAAGTGTGGATTGTTCACTCTCAGGAATGTAAAGTGTGGATTGTTCACTCTCAGAAATGTAAAGTGTGGATTGTTCACTCTCAGGAATGTAAAGTGTGGATTGTTCACTCAGAAATGTAAAGTGTGGATTGTTCACTCTCAGGAATGTAAAGTGTGGATTGTTCACTCTCAGAAATGTAAAGTGTGGATTGTTCAAACTCAGATGTGTAAAGTGTGGATTGTTCACTCTCAGGAATGTAAAGTGTGGATTGTTCACTCTCAGAAATGTAAAGTGTGGATTGTTCACTCTCAGAAATGTAAAGTGTGGATTGTTCACTCTCAGGAATGTAAAGTGTGGATTGTTCACTCAGAAATGTAAAGTGTGGATTGTTCACTCTCAGGAATGTAAAGTGTGGATTGTTCACTCTCAGAAATGTAAAGTGTGGATTGTTCAAACTCAGATGTGTAAAGTGTGGATTGTTCACCCTCAGATATGTAAAGTGTGAATTGTTCACTCTCAGAAATGTAATGTGTCGATTGTTCACTCTACTGCTCACAGCACAGCTGCTCTGATACAGTGTAAAAGGGTTGGTCACCATGACTACTCTGAACTGATGGTGTTACAGTGATAGGCAGGCTGCACTGTGTACAATAGATCTGGCTAAATCAATAACCAGAGTTCTTAAAGAGGCTACAGAACACTTCTGCATTGCAGGGTCATTAAACACTGACTTCCTCTTTGATCACTTCATCCCAAATCTACTGAAACTTCAAGAACCGTCCGTTCTGCAGCCCTGGACACTCATGTCAATAAAGGTCCTTGTTTTTGCTTATCCCACTCCAACAGTTAGGAAAGCACATTCGTTTGTCCTGCAATTAAAAGCATTCATTAATGCTGCAAGTTCCAGATGTGAGCAAGGGATTCCTCAGCTCAACAGCTAGGAAGTGCCGTGTGGGACACACATGTCAGAAGCAATCAAGCGCCTAACCCTAACCCTAACCCTAACCCTTTCATCACACACAGGGATTCCTCAGCTCAACAGCTAGGGAGTGCCGTGTGGGACACACATGCAACATTATGTTTGTCAGATACAATCAGGCGCCTAACTCATGTCTGTAAAC